>NW_025778604.1:0-68275 GCF_021130785.1 Homalodisca vitripennis
CTATCATGTGATATTGTTAATTCCAAATTTATTAACAGAGTACAAAGAAATTATAATATATTGTGCTCAATGTAACTTTTAACTTGCAATAGATGATTCCATTGCACACCTTTGTGGTAGTACCCTCGTTTCCTTACCAGAAATCTTATTTGAGTACTGATATAAAACCTTGCATGAGGTTTCTACTAAGACTGTCATAATTAATGAATTATATAATGGTGCTGTCTAACCTTGGAATTAGGCTGAGCGTCATAGAAGCCTACCATTGAACATAGTAAACTCACACGAATTCTCTTTGGTTACCATGAGATTAAAATTTACTTTCTTGTATAATTGTATGTTTACCCATCCACAGGTTATCTCGTAAGTGAAATATGCTATGGAGTTTCAAATTTGGCATGCAAACCCAGCGAACCCTATTGCAAAACACGTAATAAAAGTGAAGAATATAATAAAATATTTGTTTTAATTTCACATTATTTACGTATAAGGAGTGTAACTTCACTCTGCTCTCCAAAATTTTTAAGCTAGTCAGCTTCCAACAACTGACTGAGAAGTTAGTAATGTAACGTCCGTGTTACACATTATATTGAATGCATATCTTAGGTGTTTTAAAATTCAATGCATCATTCTACATACGTAAATGATGCATTAGCTAGAAATGTTAAAAAAATGTATAAATATAATACTTATTCCTTTGAATAACAAAGCATGAAATTATAAGGACATAACATATATATATATATATATATATATATATATATATATATATAAGTAGATATGAATATGGGGTTTCTAGGACACTTTTGGGACAGACAGAAAATCAATGTAAAATACTGTCCATTGAACCATAAACAAATCTGAGAAATCAAACAGGAAATCACGAATGTTAAATAACCGAATCTATATCTGTTTTTACTGTTCAATGTTTGCTTCTACATTTATAAGCTGTTTTAATGAAAAAATCCAGAAATCTTAATGAAAAATCTATAAACGGAAAAAATGAAATTTGCTAGCAATCACTCGAGAAGTCGGGAGAATGTGAGTAAAACCGCATTCTTTTCACGAGGTTCTTCATTTACTATCTCCAAAATGTACTATAAAATCATCAAAGATTTCAGGTTTAAAATCGTAGTCAAATTCAATGTCCAAATAGTGAAAGATTATAGGTAAAATCTTCTCATAATAAACGCGTGTATTTAAACCTACAAACCTAATGTATTCTTTGAAAAGGAAAATAATTTTTTCAACGGTTCCAAGAGATAAGTAAAAATTTTTATTCTGTTTTCTAAATTCTGTAACAAATTGTGTTTGTTTTTTACCTCCATATTGCAATTTGTAAGCAGATTATTCAAATGTGTTAGTTAGTTTATTTCGAAATTTCTTAGGTTTAGGTCTTTCATACAAAATTAAATTACAATCTCTACAAACTAATCTTTTATCAACAATTTCTCCTCTATTATAACACTTGTAACAGTTGGCATTATACTCTTCCATTTTTACAAAAAGAATAAATGGAAGGTATGGAACTAACTCTGCCGAGATATAAATTTTTCAGCGCAAATGTTTATGTTTATATTTCAACTACCGAGATAAAAAAAAATGATTTTATTTTATTATTTAACTATTTAGGATATTTTGTCTATGATTACAAAGATTATTCCGGAAGAAAATCGTGATTTTTCATCAGCGAAAGAGTAATTTTTTGAAGTTTTAGAAGGAATGAAAGAGAACAATATGAACATCATTAACTACTGAATTTCTCTAATATCGTTCTTAATCACATCATAGGCTAAAAATTTTCTCAGAAACAACAACAACATTACAAATCGCGTTTGTAACAGCATTTTGAAAATCCATATTGATAATTATATCGTTCTTTGAACCAGAAATATTTGTCAAACTCTTTGTTGTATCAATGACATAAATAGGTCTATTCGCTAAAAGTTCTTTAGGATTATAATACATTTCCATATTTTTGTAGTAAACTTTCTTAAATCTTGATACATCTGATACATGATTCTGAAAAGACCTCCTGAAATGTTTAAATTTTGTAATTCATCTGGATAATAAGAAACCGTTCAATTTTACTCTGATATTTTTTACATTCAAACTATCAAACTTTGAAGGATTTTTCTCTTGATTATTCTGTCTATCTGTTTGAAAACCTATAATAACAAACTTAGGATTGAAGATATTTCTATAAATATTTGTGATATCGAACGAATAACTTGTTCCGGAAATACCTTTTTGCTCAATACATTGCCAATCTAGAAAATTAAACATAATGTTTTGAGATTTTGTAATTTCATCAATCAACTGAATTTTACTCGTGGTTTTGTAATAAATCATCGGAACTCTAATGAAAATAAACTCGTTAATTGTAATTTAGCCATCAACAGGCATAACATTTCCAGTTGCAGTCTCTTCAGAATCACATCATCGTCTTCAGCTCTTATGAAACTAATGTAAAATCCACCTTTATAGATTGGAAAATTTACATTTTCAAAGAATCCTAAGCCGAAATGTGGCTAAATCACCGACCGCTTCAAATTGTCCAAATTTAAAAGTTGATTCAAAACTGTTTGAAAATACATCACTTTTGGAAATAACAAATGGTTCCTTTAATAGTGCTTAATTGGCCACAGTTTTCGACTTCTTCTATCAATTTATTGTGTTTTTCTTACTTCAATCTTAGAAAATAAAAACGGTAATAAAATTATCGATTAATCTAACATTATCAGTTCCAAGATATGCTTGACCATCTTGTTTTGTTAAAGTTCCAGAAATATAAAACTGGAAGTTAGACGAGCAAAAGTTATCTCCAAAATCAATATTAAAACTCAGTTCTTTTATTCGGTTCATTCAAATGTTGTTTACTAATTGGATAGAAATTTTTAAACTCCGCCCTTTCAATATCACTAGCATATTTTGTGTAGTCCGCCATTTAATAAGAGAAAATTTAAAACATCATGTATTAAGAAAGAAATCATTTTTTCATCGATCTAATGTACGTTTTTATAAGAAAAGATATAAATTTTAGTCATTTTTAATGATCTACTTCGTCATATTCGGGATTCTCTTCCTTAAATTTTGCGATCTCGGTCACATATTTCAATAAAATTTGGCATAGGATAGTAAACCGCTATCTATAATATTGTTCCAATCAACTGTATCTTTATTTTTCATCCAAAAATTTTATACTCAAGTGTTGATAGAGACAAAGAACAGACATATGATCTTTTTAATTGATAATGTATATTTTCTTGAATGAACTCTGGGGGACAGATTTTGATATTTTGCAATGTTATACCAATTCAATTTGTTTACGTATAATCTCATCATATCTTCGGATAATTCATATTTTTAAAATGTCATCCCAATGTTCTTTTTTCAAATCTCTTTCGTGTTGCATTATAAAAAGATCGAAAGCACTGTAATGTCCCGCCATCTCTATTTATTAAGAAAAAATTTCAAGTTTTTATAAATTGGCTCTTTTTAGCGTTTACATTCAGCACATTTTCCAGAAATTCTTTTAACTCCATTGATATTTGTCGTACCATAGTTCAAATTCATTTATGCTGAATCGCGGTAGGAAGTAGGCTCTTATTAACTAGACGCGGTGCGTGGACATTTTTTTGTTCAGTTGGACCGGCAATCAGCTGATCGGTCAGTGACGTATCGGGTGATGCGTTCCTCCCGGCTCGCTGGTCAGTTCGAGTCTTGAAGCCACGACGACAAGGTCCTGTTGAGAATCGCAGCTCTTCCTCTAACCCTATAGTGTGGGATTTAGAGTAATTCCATTTTTTATCGCGTGTAAAATTTAATTCAAGTTTTTTAATTTTTCTTCAGTGCGTATTAAATCCCTATCAGCCTCCGTAATCTTCAAAGTAGTAAAGTCCCGTACCAGCGTTTAGTTAATATCTTTGATTTTTTATACTGTTGTAATTAAAATTTGTAAAGTTTCCCATCTTTCAGAGTCTGAGAATTAATTTACCTTTTTTTGAAGTATTGTGAATTAAATTTTGGTCATAAAGTTAATATCAAGTTTTGTGTTATATTGATTTTGAGTATTTTGAGAAGAGAACTTTTATTTTATTTTTGTTAATTTAAACCATTTTTTGAGAAGTATAAAATTTTTAGTTTCATTTTAATTTTAATTCATTTTTTAATCAGACTCTTAATTAGATTTGTTCGATTGTGTGAAGTTTTGAAGAAAATCGAATCAAAAGTTTGTAAACTTTGTTAATTTTTTTGGTAAACTTGAATTTCGGAAATAAAACCAATTATTTCCGAAAAGTTGTTTAATTTACAAAGTATTAGCTCCATATAAATTTAAAATATGTGCTATAAAAACGGTACATAAATTGCGCCACTCTGCTATTTCTTTTTGAGCATAAACTTGTACAACAGGTTATTTACAGGAAAGAACATGTAAACTTGCATAAACTTGTCTGATACCTGTAAGTGTGTGTAACTTGTATAAAACTTGTATAAGACTTGTATGAACTTGAACATTGTGTATAAACCTGCATAATTTTGTGTAGTGAGTAGGACTTAGGACTTAGAATAATATTGTGAGTTTAGAATATTTGATTTATTTTAAGAAAATTATTTTAAAATAAAAATGGAGCTAGCGCATGTGGATCTGTTGCTCAAAAAGGAATTAATATTTGAAAATAAATTTTAGGGACGGAAATGCTTTTAAATACGACACCGTTCATAATCTTAGGAAAATGTGAAGGTACACTTTGAAATTTAATATTAGGGACAGTGCTTGTAAATCTGAAAGGGGGTAAACAATAAATAAAATAATTATAGTTATTGTAGAAAGGGTCAAGAACAATGAAGGGCAGGAGATAGGAGTATTGTGAGCGCTTCCTGTGTAAACATAAAAAGGTCCGGATGTAATCAAGCTGGAATAACTCGGCCCCTTGTAAAAGTATTTGTTCAGAAGAGTCCGTATCGTAAAGTTTAATTACAAGGTGAACCCGATAAGTGAAAGCGAAGTGACTCTGATAAGTGAAAACTAAGTGGGCCCGATAAGTGAAAGAGTTTATGACACGGCAGTAAAGATAGGACTGGGCAATATGATTGAATATTTTCATGTTAAATGCTTATCAGAAATAACAAGAAAATATTGATCCTGGTAAAATGTCCTTTTTGGTTCTAAAAAGTAAAGATAGGTTGTTTTTTCTTAAAGGTGCATATTTCAAATTTAAATTTAAATACAAAATGTGAAATTTTGAAAACTCTATAAACATTAACTCCCCCCCGGCAAAGGTCAGTATGTTTTATTTTTCAGGAAAATTATATTGTTGAAAAGGAATTGAAGATGGGTCTAAAACAATAAAATTGGCAATATAATTTATTTCCAAATTAACTTCAAGAATTGATTATATAATTATGTATTAATTTGGCCCAAAACTACACAAAACAAGTTTAAGTATGGAGAGTCCAGTAGCTTATTATAAATAGTAAAAATAAATAATGGAATATAAAAGGGTGATGTGGCGACGTTTTTTATTTCAGCACATTTGTATGGCTAAGATGAGAAGTCATAATATAAAATGCCAGTGTAAGTGTGTAATAGAAGTGTTGTTGTAAACCATGTAATTTTCAGGGACAATGAATGGCATTAATGGTGGATAAAGTAAATACACAGATGTATTCTGATGTATTGTGATATATCATGAGATATATTTCTTCCCTGTTCCTTCAAATGTAGAAGGACAGGGTGATTTTGGTAATGTTGTGGTGTTGTTGTTCCCTGTTCCTTCCAATAGAGAAGGACAGGGTAATATTTTTTGGTATACAATGAGTTGTATTAATAGTGATAGTGATATGTAATATTGTTTTTTTATCACTATATGAGGTTTATTGTGTGTAAACAATTGATTATTGTGCCATTGTAATCCCTGTAAATTGATTGTATTGTAATTAACAACATCTGGTAATGGTTTACATTCGTGACACTGGCGCAGGCGTACAATAAGAACACCGTGAAAGACTGACAGCCATACAATTATACGGAGGGAATATTTTGTAAAAAGGAATGTCCTCCAAGAGCTCAATGCCTCGCTGGCTGAAATTGTTTATTAGATTGGAGGAGCAGGTAGCAGTGCTATTAGCGAACCAGAGCCAGCCAACCACGAGATCAACGAGGGCCGCCGCACTGCACCGGCCGCACAATCATTGGAGAAGCTACCTGCCTCGACTCCTCACCCACCACATCCCTCTGCGATGGCTATCTTGGGGAGCCACACTGGACGTCGGACACTCCTACCACATCACCCCTCGGACTACACATCACAGCCTCCACGTAGTGATAAGTACAAAAGAATTGTTATTTAAAAGTGTGCATGTGGAGGGATATTATTGTACTTAGTCCGGGATGAGTGTTTAAAGGTTTAGGTTCCTACCGTGATTGCAGCTTCGGGCTAGGGAAAATATGTACCATAGTTCAAATTCATTTATGCTCGAATCGCGGTAGGAAGTAGGCTCTTATTAACTAGACGCGGTGCGTGGACATTTTTTTGTTCAGTTGGACCGGCAATCAGCTGATCGGTCAGTGACGTATCGGGTGATGCGTTCCTCCCGGCTCGCTGGTCAGTTTCGAGTCTTGAAGCCACGACGACAAGGTCCTGTTGAGAATCGCAGCTCTTCCTCTAACCCTATATGTGTGGGATTTAGAGTAATTCCATTTTTTATCGCGTGTAAATTTAATTCAAGTTTTTTAATTTTTCTTCAGTGCGTATTAAATCCCTACAATTTTAAAGAGTATCGTACTCTTGTAGGGGTGCTTGATTTACTCCTGTCTCGATTTGACTTTGGAAATTTAAAGTGGATGCAAATAATATGCAATGTTTAGTTTTTAAGATACCCAATGGAATCAGTTAAATGTTTTCAACCTAGAAAGTGGTATGATTTCAATGTCATGAAATATAATGTAAGTTAGCATTTTTAATAACACTATAATGTTATCCTCATGCATATGTATATCTATATATTTAGCAGATTGGCGCAAATTATGTACCGTTTTTATAGCACATATTTTAATTACAACTGTATAAAAAAATCAAAGATATTAACTAAACGCTGGTACGGGACTTACTACTTTGAAGATTACGGAGGCTGATAGGGATTTAATACGCACTGAAGAAAAATTAAAAAAAACTTGAATTAAATTTACACGCGATTAACAAAATGGAATTACTCTAAATCCCACACTATAGGGTTAGAGGAAGAGCTGCGATTCTCAACAGGACCTTGTCGTCGTGGCTTCAAGACTCGAACTGACCAGAGAGCCGGGAGGAACGCATCACCCGATACGTCAACTGACCGATCAGCTGATTGCCGGTCCAACTGAACAAAAAAAAGTCCCCGCACCGCGTCTAGTTAATAAGAGCCTACTTCCTACCGCGAATTCAGCATAAAGAATTAGAACTATGGTACATATTTTCCCTAGCCCGAAGCTAGGGACCAAAATGTACCCTGTCCTTCTACATTTGAAGGAAACAGGGAAGAAATATATCTCATGATATATCACAATACATCAGAATACATCTGTGTATTTACTTTATCCACCATTAATGCCATTCATTGTCCCTGAAAATTACATGGTTTACAACAACACTTCTATTACACACTTACACTGGCATTTTATATTATGACTTTCTCATCTTAGCCATACAATGTGCTGAAATAAAAAACGTCGCCACATCACCCTTTTATATTCCATTATTTATTTTTACTATTATAATAAGCTACTGGACTCTCATACTTAACTTGTTTTGTGTTTTGGGCCAAATTAATACATAATTATATAATCAATTCTTGAAGTTAATTTGGAAATAAATTATATTGCCAAATTTTATTGTTTTTAGACCCATCTTCAATTCCTTTTCAACAATATAATTTTCCTGAAAATAAAACATACTGACCTTTGCCGGGGGGGAGTTAATGTTTATAGAGTTTTCAAATTTCACATTTTGTATTTAAATTTAAATTTGAAAATATGCACCTTTAAGAAAAACAACCTATCTTTTACTTTTAGAACCAAAAAGGACATTTTAACCAGGATCAATATTTTCTTGTTATTTCTGATAAGCATTTAACATGAAAAATATTCAATCATATTGCCAGTCCCTATCTTTACTGCCGTGTCATAAACTCTTTCACTTATCGGGCCCACTTAGTTTTCACTTATCAGAGTCACTTCGCTTTTCACTTATCGGGTTCACTTGTAATTAAACTTTACGATACGGACTCTTCTGAACAAATACTTTTACAAGGGGCCGAGTTATTCCCAGCTTGATTACATCCGGAACCTTTTTATGTTTTACACAGGAAGCGCTCACAATACTCCTATCTCCTGCCCTCATTGTTCTTGACCCTTTCTACAATAACTATAATTATTTTATTTATTGTTTACCCCCTTTCAGATTACAAGCACTGTCCCTAATATTAAATTTCAAAGTGTACCTTCACATTTTCCTAAGAATTATGACGGTGTCGTATTTAAAAGCATTTCCGTCCCTAAAATTTATTTCAAATATTAATTCCTTTTTGAGCAACAGATCCACATGCGCTAGCTCCATTTTTATTTTTAAAATAATTTTCTTAAAATAAATCAAATATTCTAAACTCACAATATTATTCTAAGTCCTAAGTCTTACTCACTACACAAAAATTATGCAGGTTTATACACAATGTTCAAGTTCATACAAGTCTTATACAAGTTTTATACAAGTTACACACACTTACAGGTATCAGACAAGTTTATGCAAGTTTACAAGTTCTTTCCTGTAAATAACCTGTTGTACAAGTTTATGCTCAAAAAGAAATAGCAGAGTGGCGCAAATTATGTACCGTTTTTATTAGCACATATTTTAAATTTATATGGAGCTAATACTTTATAAATTAAACAACTTTTCGGAAATACTTGGTTTATTCCGAAATTCAAGTTTTGAAGAAAATCGAATCAAAAGTTTGTAAACTTTGTTAATTTTTTTGGTAAACTTGAAATTGTACCGTTTTTTATAGCACATATTTTAAATTTATATGGAGCTAATACTTTATAAATTAAACAAACTTTTCGGAAATACTTGGTTTATTCCGAAAAGTTGTTTAATTTATAAAGTATTAGCTCCATATAAATTTTAAAATATGTGCTATAAAAAACGGTACATAATTTGCGCAATCTGCTGGTCAATTCCAAGTTAGGCCTATTTCCGAACATAATTTCGTATGGTGAAATTTTTAGTAGCTTCCGAGGTCGCACAATTTATTGCTAATTGTAATTCAGTTAATTTGGTGTCCCACTTAGTTTGATCCGAATTAAAGTAAATTTTTAACATCCTGTTTTACTGTCCTCAACTGACGTTCACTTTTGTTTCCCTGTGGTACAAATGGAGTTTACAAATTGATGATTGATTCCCCGGGCGAATAAATAGTTCTTTAGTTCGACACTTCTAAAACACTGTGCATTGTCCGACACTATATTTTTGCAATATGCAAAATTTTTAAAAATTTCACTTTCTAATACTTTTTATTATTGATTTACTTTTCGCGCTCTTTTATCGCACATTAAAAATACCATTTTTGAATGGTTCGTCAAGTACAATCAGGATATTATTATTTCCACTACTAGACCTGGTTAAAGGGCCAAAAATGTCTATGTACAATTTATCCGATGGGCCTAGCTGATACACCAGAAATCAGTTTGCCATGATAAAACCTTACCGGTTTTCGCTAACGCACAAGCTTCGCACATTTTTACCTTGTCTTTTATCAGCCCGGCAAGATCCGCATGGTAAAATAAATCGCATATCTTTTCTGGTAGTTTTTAATATTCCATAGTGGCCCCCGATTTCCGACTCATGGTAATACTTTAAACACCATATCTACTTAAATGTTCTGGTAGACATATCTTTGGCTTACTAGTAGGCTTACTTCTATACATCAACAACTCCCTTTACACAAGAAATATTTTTCAGAGTTAGTACCAACCTTTTATACTATTATATATTTTTTCGTATTATATTGTCCTGGGTTTGGTGAACCTTAAAGTCCGTATAAGCTAGTGGAAAATTACCTACGCTATTTACAAATACACTATTTACATTTTTCTTCCTTAATTGCTACTCTTATGCTATTGTCCGTTACACTATCATTTTCTATACCGTACTGGTATTCTTCAATTTCCTCCACACTTTGCATCTTATCTCTACATTCAAATAGTCTAGATAAATAGTCTGCCACCGCATTGTCTTTTGATTTTACGTGTTTAATTTGAAATGGTAGGCTCAAAATTGTAGCTGCCCACCTACCTAATTTTCCTAATTTCCTAAAATTGCCTAGTACCCACGCTAGTGCACTATTGTCCGTTATTAGCGTAAAAGGCCTTACTTCTAGGTAGCTGCGAAATTTGTTTATCGCGCATACCACTGCAAGTGCTTCCTTTTGGTACACAGTCAAAGTTTCTTTGTTCGGATTCATTGAATTTTTTTGAATAATAAGCCACTGGTTTATTCTCACCTTCTATTTCCTGCATTAAAACAGCTTCCTGCTGCCTTGTCACTCGCAATCCGTACATAGGATAAATGGCTTATTATAATCTGGTATTATTAATACCGGTGGGTGTACTTACGCTTTCCTTTAAGCTGTTGAAGCTCTCCTGGCACTCCTGAGTCCACTCAAATTTCCTATTCTTTTTTCTCAGTTCATTTAGACATGCTGCCTTGTCTGCATAGTTTGGGATGAACTTTGCGAAATAGCTCACCGCTCCGATAAATCTACTTACGCCTTTTGCGTCCTTTGGCTCTCTCGCATCTCTAATGGCAGAAGTTCTATCCGGGTCGACTCTTATCTGGTCCTTAGAGATTAGGTGACCTAAAAACTTGATCTCTTTACATGCAAAGCTCACCTTATTCGGGTTAACTGTAAGTCCATGTTTGGCCAGCCTCTCCACAACATCTCTGACATGTTCTATATGCTCTGGTAAACTTTTACTAAATATTATTATGTCATCTACATAATTTAAAGCATACTGAAATTTTACACCTTGCAACACTTTATTTAATAAGCGGCTCATTGTTCCGCTTCCCAAGTGTAACCCATATGGTACACGATTGAATTCATATGATTCAAACGGCGTAACAAAACCAGTTAAATGTTTGCTTTTTTCCGTAAGTTTTAATTGGTAAAATGAATTACTCAAATCCAAGTTTGAAAAATAAGTACACCCTTGTAAGTAGTGGTATGATTCGTATACGTCTCCAATTGGATGTTTCCACTCTCTTCAACTTACTATTTAATTTTGAGTAATTAATCACCATTCTAGATTTATCACTTCCCGGTTTGGTTACTAAAAAATGCGGGGCTAGCATAATTTGACACACTGGGTCTAATTATATTCTGTGCCAACAGTTCATCTAAAATTTTTCTTAATTCTTGCAGCTTGGGGGGGGATAGCGGATACGGCTTCAATCTCACTGGCTCGGGGTCGCTGACTTCTAGGTCAATTTCGAAGTCAATAGCTTGCCCTATTTTTATCGGTAAAAACTTGAGGGAATTCGTTAATAATTTTTAAAATACCCTCCTTTGCCTTATTGCACCCTACCACAATACTCTGGTTCACATTATTTATAAGGATTGTATTATTCTGAAATAACTCGATTGTGACTTCTGGTTTAAACTTAAACCAACACATATCCTGTTTTAAATCCACCACCATGCCAGTTTCTTTTATAAAATTTGAACCCAGAATTATTGGCCAAGACAAATTTTTCGAAACTAAAAACTGAACTTTCCAAGAAAAACATTCTATCTTTATTTTTACAATACATTTACCCAGGATTGATAATTCGTTGTTATCTGCCGACAAACATTTAATATCAGTATGTTCAAGAATACTAGCCAGTCCTTTCTTTAACAATGAGTCGTAAATGCTTTCGCTTATCAGGTTCACTCCGCTTCCCGTGTCCAATAATACATTATATGTACCCTTACCAACAAACACTTTTACAACGGGCAGGGTCATTGAACCTTGGCTACGTCCGGCCCTTTTTACATTCATACAGGAATTTCCCACATTATTCTTACCCCTTGCCCTCATTTGTTCTCGACCTCTTCCATAATTATAATTATTTTTAATGTCAGTGGGACGTGACCGGGAGATTCCACTCTCGCACTACCTTCTTGGAATTCTCCCCTATTTATAAGTTTTTTGGGACCGCAGATTTTTCGAATCTCGGTATCTGTGCTCTCTGAATATTTTTAAGACAATCCCTAGCGATATGTCCCGGTTTATTACAAATAAAACATTTTATTATTGCTTTCTTTACCATCATGGGATTGTTTACATACGAGTTTGCAGTTGAGTTTTACATTACTTTTCTGAACAAAGTCCGATTTGCAAACTCTACGTTCCTCACATACCTTCACTTCTTCATAAGCTACGTTCTGCTCATATATACATAAGTTGTCAAGGTCGGCAAAATCTTTCGGATTTGTACAAAATACCAGTCTGGCCCTTACTTGAGATGAGATACCTAATTTTATCAATTCCGTCAGTTCGGTCTCAGAATAATCACACAATAGCAATTTTGCATTTTGCTTAACGTTTAAAATATAACTGCTCAGTTTTTCACCAGGTTTTTGTGATCTAGTAACTAAGTCCCTCTTCAAGGCTTCTCTATGACCAAATGGAACAAAATAATCTAATAGTCCTTTGTGTACTTCACTAAAATTACTAGCATTTACCTTAAATTGAAGCATTTTATTGTAAAGTGGACCAGTGGCATAACCTACACTCATATTTATGATCTCACTATCACTTAAGCTAGTTTCACCCTTAATTTTTAACATTATTTCGATATAATTCAACAATTCTGAAACATTTAGTCCGTCTGTGGGTTTAAACATTTTTAAAAATCACTCTAGGGGATTTGGTAATTTTGCAAAATTCCCTTCTACATGTTTCCCCTGGGGAAGACTCAAACCTAAAATATCCTCATTTCTCGTTTGAGATACGGGCTTGCTCATCTCTTCGAATTCTTCCTCTTCCAGGCTTGTATTTAAAAGACTGGTTTCAAAATTAACTATTTCCTCCTCGCTTACGCCAAGTTTTCCTAGTTTTGCCTTAATTTCAATCAAACCATCCTTAAGTTTTGAAATTAAGGTTTCAGACGCTCCTTCCCACTTATGCAACTCACATAATACATCAACTCTCACAGTGAGATGTTTGTGCCTACACACTAGTCTCAAATACTCGCCTGTCGATTTTTCCTCGGACAAGTTTCCTATCTTGACAGATAATGCCTCCAAATCAACTTTTATTTCCTTTAATGCAGTGCTAGGTTCTATACGCCCCTTCAGATTACCAGCGTTGGCCCTGATATTTAATTTCAAAAGGGACCTCAACATTTTTCTAAGATTCTGGACGGTGTCGCTTTCAGAAGCATTTCCGCCCCTAAAATTTATTTCAAATATTAATTCCTTTTTGAGCAACAGATCTACATGCGCTAGCTCCATTTTTATTTTAAAATAATTTTCTTAAAATAAATCAAATATTCCAAACTCACAATATTATTCTAAGTCCTCAGTCTTACACACTACACAAAATTATGCAGGTTTATACACAATGTTCAAGTTCATACAAGTCTTATACAAGTTTTATACAAGTTACACACACTTACAGGTATCAGACAAGTTTATGCAAGTTTACATGTTCTTTCCTGTAAATAACCTGTTGTACAAGTTTATGCTCAAAAGAAATAGCAGATTGGCGCAATCTTAAATTTCGGAATAAACCAAGTATTTCCGAAAAGTTGTTTAATTTACAAAGTATTAGCTCCATATAAATTTAAAATATGTGCTATAAAAACGGTACATAATTTGCGCCACTCTGCTATTTCTTTTTGAGCATAAACTTGTACAACAGGTTATTTACAGGAAAGAACTTGTAAACTTGCATAAACTTGTCTGATACCTGTAAGTGTGTGTAACTTGTATAAAACTTGTATAAGACTTGTATGAACTTGAACATTGTGTATAAACCTGCATAATTTTGTGTAGTGAGTAAGACTTAGGACTTAGAATAATATTGTGAGTTTAGAATATTTGATTTATTTTAAGAAAATTATTTTAAAATAAAAATGGAGCTAGCGCATGTGGATCTGTTGCTCAAAAAGGAATTAATATTTGAAATAAATTTTAGGGACGGAAATGCTTTTAAATACGACACCGTCATAATCTTAGGAAAATGTGAAGGTACACTTTGAAATTTAATATTAGGGACAGTGCTTGTAATCTGAAAGGGGGTAAACAATAAATAAAATAATTATAGTTATTGTAGAAAGGGTCAAGAACAATGAGGGCAGGAGATAGGAGTATTGTGAGCGCTTCCTGTGTAAACATAAAAAGGTCCGGATGTAATCAAGCTGGAATAACTCGGCCCCTTGTAAAAGTATTTGTTCAGAAGAGTCCGTATCGTAAATTTTAATTACAAGTGAACCCGATAAGTGAAAGCGAAGTGACTCTGATAAGTGAAAACTAAGTGGGCCCGATAAGTGAAAGAGTTTATGACACGGCAGTAAAGATAGGACTGGGCAATATGATTGAATATTTTCATGTTAAATGCTTATCAGAAATAACAAGGAAATATTGATCCTTGTAAAATGTGTTTTTTGTTTTAAAAATAAAGATAGTTTGTTTTCTTTTTTTTAAAGATGCATATTTCTAAATTAAAATTTAAATACAAAAGTGAAAGTTGAGAACTCAATAAACATTAGCCCGGGGCAAAGGTCAGTATGTTTTATTTTCAGGACAATTATATTGTTGAAAAAGAATTGAAGATGGGTCTAAAAACAATAAAATTGACAATATAATTGATTTCCAAATTAACTTCAAGAATTGATTATATAATTATGTATTAATTTGGCCCAAAACACAAAACAAGTTAAGTATGAGAGTCCAGTAGCTTATTATAATAATACAAATAAATAATGGAATATAAAAGGGTGATGTGGCGACGTTTTTATTTCAGCACATTGTATGGCTAAGATGAGAAGTCATAATATAAAATGCCAGTGTAAGTGTGTAATAGAAGTGTTGTTGTAAACCATGTAATTTTCAGGGACAATGAATGGCATTAATGGTGGATAAAGTAAATACACAGATGTATTCTGATGTATTGTGATATATCATGAGATATATTTCTTCCCTGTTCCTTCAAATGTAGAAGGACAGGGTGATTTTGGTAATGTTGTGGTGTTGTTGTTCCCTGTTCCTTCCAATAGAGAAGGACAGGGTAATATTTTTTTGGTATACAATGAGTTGTATTAATAGTGATAGTGATATGTAATATTGTTTTTTTTATCACTATATGAGGTTTATTGTGTGTAAACAATTGATTATTGTGCCATTGTAATCCCTGTAAATTGATTGTATTGTAATTAACAACATCTGGTAATGGTTTTACATTCGTGACACTGGCGCAGGCGTACAATAAGAACACCGTGAAAGACTGACAGCCATACAATTTATACGGAGGGAATATTTTGTAAAAAGGAATGTCCTCCAAGAGCTCAATGCCTCGCTGGCTGAAATTGTTATTAGATTGGAGGAGCAGGTAGCAGTGCTATTAGCGAACCAGAGCCAGCCAACCACGAGATCAACGAGGCCGCCGCACTGCACCGGCCGCACAATCATTGGAGAAGCTACCTGCCTCGACTCCTCACCCACCACATCCCTCTGCGATGGCTACTTGGGGAGCCACACTGGACGTCGGACACTCCTACCACATCACCCCTCGGACTACACATCACAGCCTCCACGTAGTGATAAGTACAAAAGAATTGTTATTTAAAAGTGTGCATGTGGAGGGATATTATTGTACTTAGTCCGGGATGAGTGTTTAAAGGTTTAGGTTCCTACCGTGATTGCAGCTTCGGGCTAGGGAAAATATGTACCATAGTTCAAATTCATTTATGCTGAATCGCGGTAGGAAGTAGGCTCTTATTAACTAGACGCGGTGCGTGGACATTTTTTTGTTCAGTTGGATCGGCAATCAGCTGATCGGTCAGTGACGTATCGGGTGATGCGTTCCTCCCGGCTCGCTGGTCAGTTCGAGTCTTGAAGCCACGACGACAAGGTCCTGTTGAGAATCGCAGCTCTTCCTCTAACCCTATAGTGTGGGATTTAGAGTAATTCCATTTTTTATCGCGTGTAAATTTAATTCAAGTTTTTTAATTTTTCTTCAGTGCGTATTAAATCCCTATCAGCCTCCGTAATCTTCAAAGTAGTAAGTCCCGTACCAGCGTTTAGTTAATATCTTTGATTTTTTATACTGTTGTAATTAAAATTTCTAAAGTTTCCCATCTTTCAGAGTCTGAGAATTAATTACCTTTTTTTGAAGTATTGTGAATTAAATTTTGGTCATAAAGTTAATATCAAGTTTTGTGTTATATTGATTTTGAGTATTTTGAGAAGAGAACTTTTATTTTATTTTGTTAATTTAAACCATTTTTTGAGAAGTATAAATTTTTAGTTTCATTTTAATTTTAATTCATTTTTAATCAGACTCTTAATTAGATTTGTTCGATTGTGTGAAGTTTTGAAGAAAATCGAATCAAAAGTTTGTAAACTTTGTTAATTTTTTTGGTAAACTTGAATTTCGGAATAAACCAAGTATTTCCGAAAAGTTGTTTAATTTACAAAGTATTAGCTCCATATAAATTTAAAATATGTGCTATAAAAACGGTACATTTGCATAGTATTTTATATCATTTGTTGCAGTTTTTTCTTTACATCTCACACAGTATATGAGCGCCATTTATTTAGGGAAAATTTATCGTGCATAAAACCCTACGAGAATACCTATTTCAGTAAGATCTTCCTCGAACTTATAATTTTTTTCTTCTAATTTTTGAAATTTGACAGCATAAGAATCATTGTATTCAACAAATTGATGACCAATATTCTCAAAAGTTTTCGTAGCATCTAAACTAAACTTATCTAAAGACTCTTTAAAATTAGTAAGTTTTTCATTAATTTCACCAACATCGTCTACTGATCTTCTATTTCTGGCTTCTAACTTGTCATAGACTTCTGTTGTAAAATCTTTTAACATGCTGTTTATGATTCTCATAATTTTGTTTTAGTTCATTAAACATTTTAATAGGATCTTCTAATTGAATCATTACAACAAAATCAAAAGGATTAATTCCTTTACTAACACTGCTAATTCTTTTTCCTTTAAAATCTAAGGCATTTTTAACAATCGGATCATGTAAATCAACAATATCGAAGTTTTCTGATAATTTTAGAGGTTTTAAAATTTGTTCTTTAACAACAACATCATGTTTGTCAATACCAGGTCGAACACCGACAATTCTTTTTTTATTAGCCAAACTAACATAATTCTTTTCAACTTTGATCGCTTCAGTAATTTTATCAGCTTTTTCAATATAAGACATTAAATTGGTAAATAATTTTTTTACACCATCATCGACTTCTTTTTCCAATGTTTTTATTTTTATCAGCAACTTCATTTGAACTCATGAAAATTTGCAAGTTTGTTATCATATTCTGCTTTAAAATCTTCAATCTCGACAGCAAACATATCTGAATCTGGAAGGGTTTGTAATAAATTTTCTAACTTGTTATCAAACTCATTTCTCAAACTGTCAAAATTGAAACTATTATCTACATTTTGAATAATTTGTGTACCAAATACGTCAAAAATATTTTGTGAATCCATATTTATTAAGCAATAATTTGTTAACAACTTCTTTAAAATCTTTACCATTACTCAGTTCATTCAAAACAAAAACACATAAAATGGCCACAAATTGGGGGATCTTTATAGTCTTGAATCTGAGAATCATTGAAGTAGACGCTTGATTTTTTTAAATATTGGATCAATTCTCTCGGTGGTTTGTCCTCAATTCTTCCATACGAATCAAAATAACATGCATTCTTATCATTTTTATAATAACAAATCCAATGTGTTCCACATCCCATAATCGAGTCTAAATTCACAATTCCACATTCAAATTTCTTAACTTTTTCAGGTAATGTATCTCTCATGAAGATTCCTCTAAAATGTTTAATATTTTTGCAGATTTCTTCCAATTCCCCGAATGTTAAAGGTTTAAATTTTTTTTCAATGTTTGATTTCACGTAATTCAAAGTTTTCTCATCTAATCCAGATCCTGTAACATCTTCCAACTCTTTATCTAACCAATTTAAAATGTTTCGAACAATAGGAATCACATCTTTTTTAACGATTGGAGCAGCTTTACGAACATAAGGAACAACATTTTTAACAACTGGAATATTTTCTCCAAAATCTAATAAATCTTTCAAAAGTCCACCATTTTTTAAGTTCTTTCAACTGATTATAAGAAAATTCTATTCTGGTTCCTTTATTGTTTTTCTTATGTTTTTCGAGTTTATTGTATTGTCTATTTGTTAAAAATATCTTATCTTCGCCATTTTTTAGTTGATCTATTTTAAATTGAATACTAACGGGTATTTTCTTCTTAAAAGCGGATTTTATTTTTTCTTTCTGATTTTTGCTGAAGTTTACGTTCACCTCCATTTATATAGTTAAAATTTCAAGTTCTCTTCGATTCCCATTCCTAGTTTTCTCTTCAAAAACATTGCTCCAGCTGTTGGAAGCGCAACAAATCTTTCACCTAAACTAGCATCTTTTGAGAAAAATCTATCCATTGCTTTATCTTGCAAAACTTTATCTGCTATATGTCTGGAATTTGTGTCTCTATGTTTTGCATAAAAAATATCGTGTTCCATAGCAGCTTGATCTAATTTATTCACACCAGGATCTCCTCTTTTTAGTCTTTTTTCGAGTTTTGTGCCAGGCCCCAGATACTGATAAGTTGGTACGTGTAATTCAAAAGGTAAATTTGTACCGTATGACGATAACACATGGGGGTGGTGACTTCTGAGGTCGTAGTAATAAATACTAGAAATGCAAAGTTTACTTATAAGTTCAATTTAATTTACTAAACTTACAAGCACCACTTTTTTAGATGGTAAATGAAAAATATGTATTGCCACGTTGCTGCCAATTAGAATGTAATAACTAAAAGTATATCTTCTAGGTGGGCCTAAAATATCCAATGTTCTATTGAATTATGCGTACGACGTTTTACTTTACAAAACAATAATATTTCACTTCCCTTCACAATAGGTAGACTCACAACCCGGGTATCGGCGTCTTGGCACGAGACATTGAAGCTGTAGTCTAAGAACGGTTACTTCTAGAAGAGGAGTAGAGTTGGGAAGTGGTAGCCATCTATTCAAACAACACGTGAGATACATCAGCTACGTAAACTCGCGGACAAGGCGCGCGAGGTCTGATCGGTTACGTAGTTGGGCTGCTACTAAGAGTTAGAAGAAAAAATTCATACGCGTGCCAATTAGGTAGTTACTCCGCCCAATAATTTAGTTCCGGAACATTGGATGTAAAATAATATTATATTATACTGGCTGATTAGGTTGCGAAATTTACATTGTATGAAATTTAATTAACTAATTTACGGTACAGAATATCCCCCCTGTTTTGATTTCGCAACCTAGTTAGTCGCTTTACTTTAAACATATTCTAAATAACAAACTTAATTCAACCTTTTATTCATTACATAAATTCAAATTCAACCATAACAATACGATAGCGCGGGGTTTCAAAAGTTTCCTATGAAATCCGCTAGATCGCATGCCAATGCAGTTCTATGACTGCTCGCTTAGGGACCAAAAATAGAAAATCAATTTAGGCAAACTATTTTCATGCAGTGCACGTTGCAGCGTTTTAGAATTTGCGGGTCGTTGCAAGAATAAGGGCATTTAAGGCGATTAAATCGTAAACAAGTGTAGTGTAGTGTTTTGTTATATAGGCGCCACATTCATACTTCTTTTTGCATTCATACCAGTGTTTTGTGTATAGTGTTGTGCCATTAAATACCCTGAGACTTGCGGACAAGTTACCAATATGGATCGAATACTTTGGAATGAAACGTCCCCTCACGAGAAGCTAAGTCTCACATTTCTTATTAATACTGCATCACTCTTAATATATATATTTACATACAACATCCTATACATCTTACATCTACCTGAATTTTAACACTTCAAATATATCTACAAAATTCAAAATTCAACATTTCGGCATACATACAAAACACAGACAATTTTTCATATTTGATTCCCTCATTACAAACAGTCAGGATCAACTTTGTCTCATTTCTTTATACTAAGTCTATTTACAAATTCTTTTTCTATATTTTATTTCCATTGACACATTCGTTAAGAATTCACCAAACAGTTAACTTCCTGGATTTTATCTTATCTTTTAAATTTGGCAGCAAGTGGTTCCTTAAGCTAGGGATGCTACAAAAAATTTTTATTTATTTATTTATACAGAACAGGTCTTAATTTAATTTTAAATCTACAATATGAACCTTTTTTACATTCAAAACATTTTCAGTGTGTTTGTACAATACAAGTTACAGGGCTTAAAAAATATAAAATTCTATAAATTCCTACATATTTTGGTGCTAATTTTGCACAAAACTTTTCTACCTTATTGCTTAAATAGTGGGTTCTAATCCATACTAAGGAATGCAACTTAAAGGGATGTTTTTACATTTTGCTCTGAGTACTTTTGTCTATTACTGTTATGTGCTATACTCCTTTTTACATTCACCACAGCTCTCTTTAAATTGTTTACAACAGTTTCCTTGGACAAATTCTCACCAATTAGATCATTTAGCTTCCATAAATTAGATAAAGCATTATTACAGGAATGATTAAACATTAAATCAAAGGCAGCAAAACCTGTGCTTTCATTATGGGCGGTGTTTTAAACTTAATAGTATATAGCCTAGGTCATTATCCCAATTACTATGACAGTTGTGATAGAAACTACGTAATAATGTAGATATGTTTCTAATATGCCTTTCTGATTGATTTCCATTAGCCCTGTAAGGCGCTAGTCTACGGTGTTCAATAAAATTCTTAAATAAGAACTTCTTAAAATACAGTGATGTAAAAATATGCGGCATTGTCTGACACTATTATTTTAGGTACAGAAAAGTTTGTTAAAAATTATGCGGTCTAATTTATTACATATTTCAGCACTCTTACATTCCCTCAAAGGGATTAGCCATAGAAATTTACTGGCGGCATCTACAACTACAAGTAAATATACATTGCTGTTTCTAGTTCTCACTAAGGGACCTAAAAGATCTATGAATAAACAATCCATATTGTTCTTAAATGGCACAGATACTAATTCGCCTTCATATTTTCTTTGGCACACTTTACTCATTTTTACAAACATTACATGTTTTCACTTTTGCCTTTATAATTTCGTCTAAATCAGGTCTATAAAAATACTGATTAATTTTTCTTTGCGTTCTAGCAATGCCTAAATGACCTCCTATTAAAGAACTGTGGAAGAATTCATATACTAAATCAATTAACTGTACAGGCAAAAATATCTTACTCTTACTTTTTACATTCCTTTTGTACATCAGTAAATTGTTTTTTATAAAATAACATAAATTGTTACTATTGCTTTTTACAGATTGAATGATTTGCTGAGTTTCTTTATCTTGAAGTTGATATTTTTCTAAATCTTTAAACGCTAATGGCAAATCATTAATTAACAACCACAAATTATCCTTCTTATTGCACTTATTATTTATCTGCATTTTAGGCTTTACATTAGATGTTGGTTTACATTTTTGCCTTCGGGAGGAGTTTGAATGGCAGAAGGAAATCGATAATCTATTTTTATCCTGGTCTGGACCGTTCCGGCAGTCACTGGGGCTCGGATCAGCTGTTCCCGTCGACTCGCCCTCAAACATACGTGATAGGGCATCTGCCAGTGCATTATCGGTGGAACTTTTAAATTCAACCTCAAATGGCAAATTCAAAATCCTCTCGATCCACCGGGCAAGTCTTCCTACCTTCCTTTTGTGATTGAGGACATAGGATAAAGCTTGGTTATCAGTTATTAATTTAAAGGTTCTTACTTCTAAAAATTCGTGCCATTTTTCTATGCAAATTAGTGCACTCAAAGCTTCTTTTTCATAAACAGTATATTTTAATTCGGCATCAGTAAATTTCCTAGAGTAATAGGCTATTGGCATTAATTCATTTTGGTCGTTTTCCTGTAACAAACAACCACCTGCGGCTATTCCACTAGCATCTGTCATTACTATAAATTGCTTTGAAAAATCGGCTAACTGGAGTACAGGAGGATTCATTATAGCTTCTTTTAACTTTACAAACGAATCTTGACATTCACTTGTCCAAACAAATTTAGCGTTTTTCCTTCTTAAACGATTTAAAGGATTACATAATTCGGCATAATTATTTATAAATTTTGAAAAGAAATTGGTCATACCTAAAAACTGTGAAATTTGTTTGGCGTTCTTAGGCGGCATAAATTCTCTTATACTCCTTGTTCGCTCGGGATCTATAGTTACTGTATTATTTTTTATTAAGTTCCCCAAAAAGGAGATTTCCTCAAAACAAAACTTTGCTTTCTCTAGGTTTGCCGTTAAGCCATGTTTGCTTAGTCTATTTACAATCTCTCTGACATGTACTAAATGCGAACCAAGGTCTTTACTGTACACTAAGATATCATCACAAAAATTTATCACATATTTAAATTTTATATTGTCTAGGACTTTATCCAGATAGGTGGACAATACAGCACTACCAACATGTAAACCAAAGGGTACTCGTTTAAATTTATATTTACCAAATATAGTGCTAAATGAGGTAAGATCTTGACTATCAGGTGATAATGGACATTGCAAAAAACTTTTTCTTAAATCTATTATTGAAAAATATTTGGCTCCACTAAGATGTTGATAATAATTATTTAAATCACCAATGGGAAAATCAATTTTCTGTAACTTTTTATTTAATTCGGTATAATTGACTACAAGTCTGTCCTTTTTGGTTAAAAAGGCTGGACTGGAGTAGGCTGAAGTACTGGGTTCAATTATTCCTTGGTCCAACCAATCCTGTATTATTGTTTTCATCTTATTTACAGTAGGAGGGCTCATAAAATAAGGCCTAATATTTACAGGTGTGGGGTCATTTAGAACTAATCTCACTTCCAAATCTAGAGCCTCTCCTAATTTTGGATTAAAAACACTTGGAAAATCCCCTATAAGGTTTTGTATCTCAGCCTCAGCTCTAGTGCACCCTATTTTTACATCAATGCTGTTTACTTCATGTTCAAAAGGCTGTTGTCTGACAATAGTTATTTTCTCATTACAATTGAATTTAAGGGGAGGCGGTACCCCTATCTTTGTAATGTTAACATAGGTACCATTATCTCAGAAACTAATGGACCAATCAACCTAAATTTTTTTATACAACATATATAGGTATTTAAGCAACTACTGAGTTTTTTTGGTGCTTGTATCTTAAAAAATAAATTTTTTATGATTTTTTTTCAAACCCATATTGAAATATCAAACTTGGAATTTAGAATATTTTTTTTAGGTACCTAATTATAATAGGAGGCATCTCAAAAAAACTCAGTAGGTGCCAAAATACCTATATAAATGTGTGTAAAAGTTTCAAGTTGATTGTCCAAGTAGTTTCTGAGAAACGTGTACCTTTGTGTGCAAAAACTGTAAAAAAGTAAATTTGCGGGAAATCGCAAAAAACGAATATAATGACCTATTTAGCTATGTTATATAATATTTTTACCTATATATGATATGTAATTGGTTTTTATAATTAAATGTGATCTTTATATTAATAGAATAGGCTATATATGCTTTTAATATTTAGAATTATCTATATTGGAAAATTTGTATATCAAAAGTAACGCGATGCGGGTTAGGCCTATAGTCATAACGGAGTGAAAGATAATACAAAAAAAATTAATTAGGCTATATTATTTCAAACATTTTTGAGTTTAGAATACATTTATAAGAGAAATAACAGAGAAAATTATGAAATAGAACTTATACCCAGCCACAAATAGAGTAAACAATAACAAAATTATAGAAAAAAAACATGCAATTTATTTACCGTAGCATTAGTGCATTCCTGGATCATATGCAGGCTCCTCTTCAAAATCCTCCTCAATCCTTCTTTTTAAATTCCTGGTTTGTCTCCTTGCTTGTCTTTGAAAGTCACTTATCGCACAATTTGCTCGTCGCACTCGCTCGTAGTCAAAACTTTTCATTGCGTCAATTGTCCTCTTGCAAGGTTCAATGCCTACTGCTCTAAGCATTTTGCATTTTGCTATGTTGCCATCATTAAAAGTAGAAATAGCATCATAAGCACCAAACTCAAGTGTGTTTCAATGTCACAAAATCTTTTTTTGGCACTCTAGACCAGATGACATTATTGATGCTTTCATTGACATTCTGCGTCTTACCGTGTAAACATTTTCGAAGAAGGTCAGGATTTGCTAAAGCCTGAAAGATTGGTTTCAAGGCTAACATTATAGCTGAAGGAATGCTGTTCTTATGAGAATATGGCTCTTTAGTGTGCTTTGCCTTGTTGTATTTACACCATGTATTTTCTCCTGACGGGCAAAGGCCATGCTGAGGATTGTCGTCCGTCGAAAGTTTATGAAAATATATGGCCCAAACCGCTGCCTTCATGTTCTGTAGGTTATCAGTATTTTTCCTAATAGCATTTCCATAATAGGTTTGCAATTGATCAATTATGCCATCTGTTAGTCTATTCTTTCCACCTAGTTTGCCGCCATCAGAAAGTGTTACGCCTTTTGAGTCTCTTTTTAGTTTCCTTAGCCTAGACCCCATTCTCTTTTGAATATGGCCTATACACTCCAGTTTCTGTATTTCCACTTCACCATAAGGTTTACTGTCTGCAATAGTTTTGAAACTATTTGTATCTCCATCACCTAAATACTCTAAGTACCTAACATTATACTTATTTACTGATCGGTGAAAAATAGCTAAGGCTCCAGCTGACTCCATACCTCCGCTCGAGCCTTGATAATTTGCCGAACAAATAGCCTCATGTTGTTGTTTGTCCAAACAATTACAAAATTTAGATAACACTTCTATGTCCATAACTTTTCCTGTGTCAACACTTGTACAAGTAACAATTCCGTTTAGAGAGCTAAAGCCACGCCGTTGCCAAGTGCCATCAATACCTACTTTTAAGTCGCGTTCGTTCTTACCTAAGGTTTTATTTTCCTCAACAGCCTCATCCACAGCAGTTTTCATGGATTCATCCATTACCTGTTTAGCCTTGTCTTTTAAAAATTTATTATATCGAAACGGTTTTGTTGGAGGTTGCGGAAGATTCATTACGCCACATAACATTTTGCCTGCAGCCATACCTTTCCCGATAGACCTCAGTCCATACACTAGTCTAATATTTACATCAAATAGAGTCTTTTTTTCTAAATTAATATTCCTAGAACTATTAAATTTATGTACATATTTACAATGGCAACAATAAATCTCCATCTCAAAAGCCAGGCCAAAATGTTGAGCAGCACGCACTTGTAAACCACTTTTCTTGCAATTTTTACAAAGTGATGAACTAAAAAGTTGATCTGATAAAATTTGCATGTTAATAATTTCATTGTCATAGTTTTCATCACAATTAAACATCTCATACTTATCTATGTTTATTTTCTTTGAAGAGCTTGACTGAGATTGTGTTGACATTTCAGGCCTAGGGGTAGACTCATCTTTTGACATCTCATTAGGGTTAGGACTGGCTGGTTTTCTTTTCCTACCACCAACTCCTTTACGGGGTTTAGCATAACTACTTTTAACACGAGGCATATTTATACATAAACAATCTTGTTAGCAATAATAAATATAAATTACTAACTAACACTCACTATATCACTTCACAAAGCACCAAAACACTAAGCAAAACAATAAACAAACAGTATAAAGTCAGAAGCAGAACTCAAAGCTGATGAAATAGAAGTTAGTTCAGGCCTGCCAACACAACAAAAGCAAATTATAGCACACAAAAATAAAAGGTCATATGTATAATAGTACATGTGTGAATAAAACGCAAGCGCTGTCACAAATTTCTTCCTGAAACATGATGTAAGCATATTTTAAAACTTTTTTTCTGTAGGTTTACAATTTTCAAATATACATGTATTATATATCATTGTGTGCAGAAAAAGCCGCTTAACATTTTAAAAAAATTAAAAAAAAATGTGAAAAAAATATTTTTCTGGGGTACCGCCTCCCCTTAAAATAACATGAATCTCCATCAAGATCTAAAATTAATTTGCTATTAGATATAAATGGGTTTCCCTACACAATGCCCCATTTTAAATTATCCAATACAATAAATTTTACTTTCCAACAAAATTTAGAAATTTTTATCTTAGCATAACAGTAACCAAAACATTTTATTTCAGTGTTATTTGCAGCAAACATTCTATCATCTGACTTCATTAATTTAGAAACATTTTTATTCAACAATAGGCTATCATAAAATTCTTTACTAATTATATCTCTTGTAGCACCAGTATCTAATAAGCAGTTTGTTTTTACATTTTTACCCACTATAGCTTTAATTAAAGGCATATTGTTACACTGTCTAACATTTAGTCTTAAATTAGGTTTTCTATAGTTTAATTTACTCCAATTTTTAATTACCTTACCATAGACTCTCATAAAATAGTGTTTTTCTTTTCTTACTGTATTACTATTTATAAAATTATTATTCTTAAACTTATGAAACCGGGGAGGGATATTTTTAGGTGTTGTGTGTAATACCACTCCCCTGTCAACTAGTTTTTTTGGGTTCCTAAAACAATTTTTTGCTAAGTGACCAGGCCTATTACAATTGAAACATAACTTTGGGTTTTTGACAGTAGGCCTACTTTTTCTAAGTTCAACATGTTGTGGATACATGTTGTTAACATATGTCTTACTTAAATTGTCCCTTAAGTTATCATTAAAGGTTATATTGTTACTAGCTATACACACATTTTCCAAATCTGTAAAACAAATGGGATTGTTTTCAAAAATTAACTTATTTCTATCTGTAGGCTTAATACCTCTTTTTATACAAGTTACCAAGTCCTGTTCACTTATGTTACACAATAAAACTTGACTGAGCTCTTTGATGTCATAGATGTATTCATACAGTGGCTCATCAAACCTTTGTGGCCTATAAACTAAATCTAGTCTCAGTCTTTCAATTAGGCCTACAGGGATAAAAGCACTAATTAATTCCCTGTGTAGATAGTTGACATTTGGCATGACAGACTTACACTGTATTATTTTGGCTAAAAGTGGACCTTTTGCATAACATGGTAACAATGCTAAAATTTCATTTTCTGATAGGCTAGTTTCACATTTTAGTTTTAACAAAGTTTTCAAAAAGTTTATTAGCTCAGGTACTACTAAGCCATTTGTTACTGTAAAATTTTGTAAATAACATTCTACAGGGTTGTTTAACTTATTAAACATATTTAAACCAGACATAGGTTGACTAATACAATCATTGTTTGCATTATAAATAGGCATTATAGGCAAAGTGGGGATACTGGCAGTAGGCTGTGATATTGTTGGTGGTTGTACAGAAATAGGGCCTATTTGTTCTTTCACTGCCTGTTCCATAGCCTCATCTTGTTCTAATGATTCATTTAAATTGGCTTCTAACACTTTAAGCTGTTCTAGGTTCACTGTAGGTAGCAAGTTTTTAGCTAACTGTTGTTCAACATTTACTAGCCTACACTTTAAAGCTGATAAAGTTTCACTATGTACAGAACTTAGTTCTAGCTGGTTGTCTAAAAATAAACGGTTTATTAAATGTTTACACTTTTCTTGGAATTTGGTGATTTCTAAAGGTGAACTAGCACTGTTCAATTCACTGCACCCATGTTCTAATAATATCACTTTTTCACTGAGAAGTTTTTACTTCCTGATTGTGGTCTATTTTTAATAGGCTACTAGGAGTAGGTAAAATATTGTTTCTCAAACACTGTCTTAAGGACTTTCTGAGTTCATTTACTGTACTGTCACTATTTAATTTAATACCTCTAGATATCAGTTCAAATACCAACTCATCTTTAGACAAATATTCTATTTTAATGGCAGGCATTGTGGCGTTTTCACTCAGTTTCACCCAGTTGACGGCAGAGTAGGCACATCAATAGCAGATTGGCGCAATAAAATTATGTGTACCGTATGACGATAACACATGGGGGTGGTGACTTCTGAGATCGTAGTAATAAATACTAGAAATGCAAAGTTTACTTATAAGTTCAATTTAATTTACTAAACTTACAAGCACCACTTTTTTAGATGGTAAATGAAAAATATGTATTGCCACGTTGCTGCCAATTAGAATGTAAGAACTAAAAGTATATCTTCTAGGTGGGCCTAAAATATCCAATGTTCTATTGAATTATGCGTACGACGTTTTACTTTACAAAACAATAATATTTCACTTCCCTTCACAATAGGTAGACTCACAACCCGGGTATCGGCGTCTTGGCACGAGACATTGAAGCTGTAGTCTAAGAACGGTTACTTCTAGAAGAGGAGTAGAGTTGGGAAGTGGTAGCCATCTATTCAAACAACACGTGAGATACATCAGCTACGTAAACTCGCGGACAAGGCGCGCGAGGTCTGATCGGTTACGTAGTTGGGCTGCTACTAAGAGTTAGAAGAAAAAATTCATACGCGTGCCAATTAGGTAGTTACTCCGCCCAATAATTTAGTTCCGGAACATTGGATGTAAAATAATATTATATTATACTGACTGATTAGGTTGCGAAATTTACATTGTATGAAATTTAATTAACTAATTTACGGTACAAATTGTTGATAAAATCATTCAAAAGTCCACTACCCTCAATCATAGATGAACTTATTGCCGGCAAAATTCGTTTTAAATATTTAATTCCATCAGGTTTTTCAATCATTTCGTCAAGTTTGTTCGAAATAAAATCTTTAATTGCTTTCTTTTCATTCAAAAAATTGTTATTTCCAGCCTTCTCTTGAGCATAAATATAATTAATAATTCTATCGAGTTTTGTCAAATCGTTGATATATCTGTACTCAATCTTATTATCACTGTATTTTCTTACACCTGATCCTTCGATTCGTTTTTCCCAAATTGGTTTAATCAAATTGAGATATTTTTTACCTTTACTTGACTTTGGTTTCTTAGTTGATGGATCATTATTTTTGTAAATTGAATCAGATTTCCATAAAATTTCAGTATACTTTTTCAAATCTTCTTCAGAATATAAATTATCTTTTGGAGCGTCATAGTCTGTTAATAATCTCCATAAACCTTGAGTTCCTTCATATGTTTTTTCATTAATAATGATATCATTATGTTCAAAATTAACGGGTAAATTTCCAATCATAAAACTTCTCTTTTTTCTGTCCCAATACAAACCAAATTTATCATCCTTTGCTCTAGGAAGAAATTTTTTACCAATTTCACCAATTATTATATCCGTTGTTCCAGGACTTATTGGTTCAACTATGGTAGAGTCTTCAATGATTCGAGGTCTAAATGGTGTTGAAGATGGTAATTTTGGCAATTCAAACTCAGATTCTGGTATCGAAATATCGGCAAACTGTCGTACAACTGGAACCAAATTCATTAAATTTTGATTATCGCTTAAAACATTTTCAATTTTGCCCTCAACATTTTTTATTGCAGAAGTTACAGGTTGATTAATTTTTTGAATAAATTCTTGTTCTTTTTCATCAATTCGAATCTGTTCTTTAAATTCTTTGATTAATTTCTTTTCTATTTGATCAAGTTTTTTTGCTTCTTCTGAAGTTACGTTCGCCATTTATTTAGGAAAATTTTGAAACGTGAACGTGAACGAGAACGAGAACGAGAACGAGATCGAGAACGAGAACGAGAACGAGAACGAGAACGAGAACGAGAACGAGAACGAGAACGAGAACGTGAACGTGTAACGTAAAACGTGAACACGAAGCGTGAAAACGTGAACAGATTTACCGTTTTTCAGTTGTTTTCATAATGTAAATAAAAAGTAAAGATAATGTAAAAATAATTGTAACAAATATTTTATCGAGTAAATTTGTCAGACCACTGAGCAGCATTTATATTAGAAAATTTATTCAAATATTTGCCATTTTTAGGCTTCAAAGTTAGATTAATAGTTAAAAATCCGTAGTCTTCCTTCCAAATTTTATCACACAACTCAATAAAGTGGTTTAAAACTCATATCAGAACCAACATAATTGTTGTAAATCTTTCTGGAATAGTGATCGTCTTGCTTAAAAACACACAACATATTCAGGTTATTTCTTATAACTTGTTTATCAACCTTTGAAAAGCATTGAGAAAGATAGATACAAGAGATATTTTTGTGACGAGACATTACGAAATATTCCTTAATAACGTCCTGATTTTCCAAAATACAATCATCAAAAACGATTAACGAATTGGGTTTACATTCGCTTAATGGAACTATATCCTCAGAAGCATTGTAAAAATGTGATATTTCTTTGCTTAAGTTCTTCTCAATATTTTCAAATCTTTCTTGTAATTTTTTATAGGCGTCTTGTTCTAAAGATTTACTAAAAACATACAAATTGGAATAAGGAATCAACCTATTGTAGATAAAATTCAATAATAAAGTTGTTTTTTCCACATCCACTTGAACCAACAATTAACAATCTGATTGGTTGATCTTTCTTATTTTCTTCAAACGTTTGAAGTTTTATCTGATCTTTTTGCTTTAAAAATTTCTCCATTTAAATAGCGAAAATGAAGCTGTTCAAGTTGACTTCAGAAAGCTCTCAATTATTTTTAAACTTGGAACATCCTATACACTTAGAGGAAGAATCAAATTATTTTATCGGTTTAAGCGGTTTTATTCTGACAATTTTGTAATAAATATTAGTGAAAGTTCTCCTTATTGTATAGGATTTAGTGAGAAGAACATAACAAAATATTATGGTTTAAACAAAGGATATTATACCTTCGATCAAATAAAAAAATTCCCTTAAAAATTATCTGAAAACATTTAAACAATCAGATAAATCTTTAAACTTTGACGAAAAACAAGTTTGAAATGCAAAAAAATTATCTCTCTAATAAAATTCAAAATAAAATCACCAGTAAGAATAATGTTTTCAGCAATTATTGTAGATTTATTAGGGTTTGTTCAAGAAACTATTGAGCCAAATCAGGTATAATTTAGGAAATAAAACGCCAAAATTTAGACCGTTTGATGTAATTGAAGTACATTGTAATCTCGTTTGAACCTAGTTTTGAAAATCATACCGAACATTTACACAAAGAATCTGAAATTTTGTACACTTTTTTCCAAATGTTGCTTATGGATCAAAAATATATTCCAATTAGAAAAAATATTAAAAGAATTCAAAAAATCGTCTTAACTGTTCAAGACTCTGAAGGTAATTTATTGAAAAATGAGAGTAAAGCTACAATTTACTTAAGATTGTTGAAGCAACGGACATGAATCAAGGGGGTCTATTGAATAGACTACCTTTAAACTTTCAAGAAAAGACTAGAAGATATACATTTTCAAGGGTATCGAATCGCGACTCTTACAAAAATTACATCCAGACACTATTTTCGACCTTTAAACTCAAAATAATAATTGCTTGTTAAATTTTTTTCTATCTAAATGGAGTCAGTCATAGATCTAAGAAATAATCAACTTACATTCGATAACACGAATATCTTAACGATTGTAGACGAAAACAATGTGATCTGGTTTAAGGCTAAAGATGTTGCAGAAATTTTACAATATGAAAATTACTAGACAAGCTATCATAAATAATATTGATAATGACGAGAAAATAGTCCTTAAATATATAAATTACAAGAGTCTATGCCATAGACCCTTTCAAAATCTTCATCCTGACACTATTTTCATTAATGAATCTGGCCTTTATTCTCGAAATAAAAATTACTAGTTAAATTTCTTTTCTATCTAAATGGAGTCAGTTGTGAATCTACTCAAATTCAATAATAAAGAAATTTTAACATTTGTTGACGAAAATAATGAATTTTGGTTTAAAGCAAAAGATATTGCAGAAATATTGGAATTTAAAAATACGATGAAAGCGATTAGAGATCACGTTAAAGACAAATATAAAAAAACTACGATAACATAGATTCAGAAGGGGGGAACGAATCGTTCTTACCTTCAAACTTTCAAAAAAAACACTATTTTCATTAATGAACCGGGAGTAGATAGTAATATGGGGTTCCTGGCGCACTTTCGGAGCCGACCGAAAAGCAAAAAATGTAAAATACTGTTCAATGTACCATAAAGGAAGCTGAGAAATAACACAGCAAATCTCAATGAAAAATTAACCGAATCTACAGTCGTTCGTCTCCAAAAGCGATCGGTACATTACTCTGTGGAATGAAAAATTAACCGAATCTGAGCTTCTACTTTCTTAAGCTGTGCTTTGTAAAATGTTGTCAAATCTGCTACGAATAAATAAAATTTAATCAATTTAAAACATTTTTACTAAAAACATACTGTACTTTAATAAAAAACTTTTCTACTAAATAAACAACATGAACTCACCAAGCTCTCTTCAGTTTCTAGCATTAAAACAGTGCAACAAAGATGAATTCAACGAATTGCCGGTTTATTCTCAACAACAGTTGATACCGTCTTTAAATGAAACAGAATTAAAAGAACTTGTAGAGTCTTTTTGCAGAAAGAACGAAAACTGCACACGTGTACACACAAAAAACGAAAAAAATAGGGGATTATATATTTAATATAATTACGAAAGATATTGAAAAGAAAGTAAAAAATAAACAAACAGAGAGTTTTCATCGTTTTTTTATGACATTTTTCCCATATTATACGTCCTTTCAAGATAATCAAGACTTAATTGATGAATTTCTTAGGAATTTTTGTGAGTATCAAGATTTTATCAACACAATTCATTAAAGAGCATTATAGAATTTTTCTTATAGAATATAGCCACATTTTGTGTGAAACAAAAGGTATTACTGTAGATAATATTCCATGTGATTCCTATGAAGAAAGACACCAACTACTATGGTTATCAAAACAGTACTATGACGTGGGGAGGGACTGCAAGTTTTAGAGTTAAGACTTTATTCTACAAAGTTAATTGTTATAATTTCTTTATCTTTTATAGTCTTCTTTCCAGTAACAACCAAGTGTAATTTTTCATTTTTGTTTAATTCTTTAATCTTTTTTTCATCCAAAACAGTCAAAAATCTGTTCGGCAAGTGTACTTTACAATCTTCCAACTCGGCAATTATTGTAAACCCGAATTTATCTTTCATTTTCTCCAAATTCAAGATTCTATGTTTCTTCCTTTCTTCCAATTCATTTAACTTCTTATACTCTTTTAAACTTACATTCTCCAATATCATTTAACTCTTTCAAGAACTCCATTTAAATAGAAAAAATTTAAAGACGGAAAAAATGAAATTCGCTAACCTTCACTCGAGAAGTCGGGGAGAATGTGAGTAAAACCGCATTCTTTTCAAGAGGTTCTTCGTTTAATTTCTCCAAATGTACTATAAAATCATCGAGGATTTCTGGTTCAAAATCATAAACAAATTCAACATCCAGATAATGAAAAAATACAGGTAATATCTTTTCATAATAAACGTGTGTATCGATACCTACAAACCTAATGTATTCTTTGAAAAGGAAAATAATTTTGTCAATGGTTCCAAGAGATAAGTAAAAATTTTTATTCTGTTTTCTAAATTCTGTAACAAATTTTGTTTTGCTTCTTGTCTCCATATTGCAATTTTGTAAGCAGGTTATTCAAATGTGTTTAATTTATTTCGAAATTTCTTAGGTTTAGGTCTTTCTAACAAAATTAAATTACAACCTCTACAAACTAAATATCTTTTATCGATAATTTCTCCTCTATTAGAACACTTGTAACAGTTGGCATTATACTCTTCCATTTAAACAAAAAGATTTTTTTATAAATGGAGATTATGGAACTAAGTCTGCCGAGATATAAATTTTTCAGCGCAAATGTTTGTGTTTACATTTCTACAACAGAGATAAATAGAAATAATTTCATTCTATTGTACAACTATTTAGGATATTATGTGTACGATTACAAAGATTATTCCGGAAGAAATCGAGATTTTTTCATCAGCGAAAGAGTATATTTTTGAAGTTTTAGAAGGAATGAAAGAGAATAATATGAACATCATCAATTATTGTAAAAGACAAAATGAATGATTGTGTCTTTGGTGTAGTGTTGTTAGTGTGCGTGTTTGCGCTATGGGGAATCACATCACATTCAACTTCTACGGTGTCTATTGTTTTAGAGACTTGGCCCTGCACTGCTACTGTCCAACCAAGTTAATGGCTAGGAGCTGTAATTCGGGTCTTAGACTCTGGAATTTTTTTGTTCCCAAGTCTCATTTTTCTTCTGTAACTACTGTGTAGAAGTTGATGGAGAGATACAATTAGGGAATTTGTGTCGGGTGTTTTGTAAGTGTAATGTTTGTATTAATGAATGATGTGAATGATGAATGTAATGAACGAATTAAGGAAGAGAAGGAATGTACGAATTAAGGAAGAGAAGGAATTAAGGAATGAAGTGGAAAGGTGAGGAAGCAAATGGCGCGCCAACCACAGTTGTCATTACTCGGCTTGTTCTATAGTCATTACACTATGGCCACTCGTGTAAAGACTTGTCCCCAACCACTGAACGACAACCATGTCTTCCTCAATAAAAAGCGCGCCTGAAGCTCTGGGATTTGAACCCAGAACCTCAGGCTTTGAAGGCAAGCGTCTTACCAACTGAGCTACGGAGAGTCTCGAAAGTTATAAGCTATATCTCTGCTATATAAGTTGTTCAATTAGGAGTGCTAGTTTACAAATTTATTAATAATTTTATATTTCAAAAACCACTCAACCGATTTTAATGAAATTTGGTACACATATAGTAAATACTTAACTCTTTCGACTTAACTTATCCATAAGGGTGAAATCATCCCCTATTTCTTAATATTCATAAAAAAATAAAAAAAAATTATCAGAAAAATCTGAAACTTCAAAAACAAGCGAGTTCAACTTAAAATTTCATGAAAATAACAAAATTTTCAAAAACTACCCCAATCATCCCTTATCTTAAAACTCTTATATCTCGAGAACTATTGGAGCTTTTTTGCTGAAATTTGGTATATAGGATCAGTAAATATTAAAGTATTTTTTAAAATCATAACTTCCGGTCCAACCCTTAAGATGACCTTGGAATAGTTTTTTGTTAATATCATCCCCATTTTTTAAGATATTCTTTTGAAATTAAAAATGAATACTTATATCAATGTCTTTAACAATTCTGTAAAGTTGTAGAATTATCCAATGAATAATATAGACAATAAGACGATTTTTTCAAAAATTTTACTGAATTTCTCTAATATCGTTCTTAATCACATCATAGGCTAAAAATTTCTCAGAGACAACAACAACATAACAAATCGCGTTTGTAACAGCTTTTTGAAAATCCATATTGATAATTATATCGTTCTTTGAACCAGAAATATTTGTCAAACTCTTTGTTGTATCAATGACATAAATAGGTCTATTCGCTAAAAATTCTTTAGGATTGTAATACATTTCCTTATTATTACAGTAAACTTTTCTTAAAAATCTTGATACATCTGATACATGATTCTGAAAAAGACCTCCGGAAATGTTTAAAATTTTGTAATTCATCTGGATAATAAGAAACCGTTCAATTTTACTCTGATATTTTTTACATCCAAACTATCAAACTTTGAAGGATTTTTTTCTTGATTATTCTGTCTATCTGTTTGAAAACCTATGATAACGAACTTGGGATTGAAGATATTTCTATAAATATTTGTGATATCGAACGAATAAGTTGTTCCGGAAATACCTTTTTGTTCAATACATTGCCAATCTAGAAAATTAAACATAATGTTTTGACTTTTTGTAATTTCATCAATCAACCTTATTTTACTCGTGATTTTATAATCAATCATTGGAACTCTAATAAAAAAATCTGTAATTGTTATTTTTCCATCAACAGGCATAACATTTCCAGTTGCAGTCTTCAGAATCACATCATCGTCTTCTGCTCTTATAAAACTTAGATAAAATCCTCCTTTATAGATCGGAATAGTAACATTTTCAAAAAATCCTAATCCAAAATGAGATAAATTTCCAGCTGCTTCAAAAACACCAAATTTAAAATCTGATTCAAAGCCATTAGAAGTTTGAGAAATAACATCACTTTTTTGAATACGAAATAGTTCCTTTAATTGTGCTTAATTGGCCACAGTTTTCGACTTCTTCTATCAATTTATTGTGTTTTCTTACTTCAATCTTAGAAAATAAAAACGGTATAAAATTATCGATTAATCTAACATTATCAGTTCCAAGATATGCTTGACCATCTTGTTTTGTTAAAGTTCCAGAAATATAAAACTGGAAGTTAGACGAGCAAAAGTTATCTCCAAAATCAATATTAAACTCAGTTCTTTTATTCGGTTCATTCAAATGTTGTTTACTAATTGGATAGAAATTTTTAAACTCCGCCCTTTCAATATCACTAGCATATTTTCTGTAGTCCGCCATTTAATAAGAGAAAATTTAGAAATTTTAAACATCATGTATCATTTTTTCATCGATCTAATGTACGTTTTTATAAGAAAAGATATAAATTTTAGTAAAATAATTAAAAAGATTAGAGTCATTTTTAATGATCTACTTCGTCATATTCAGGATTCTCTTCCTTAAATTTTGCGATCTCGGTCACATATTTCAATAAAATCTGCACAGGATAGTAACCGCTATCTATAATATTGTTCCAATCAACTGTATCTTTATTTTCATCCAAAAACTTTATACTCAAGTGTTGATAGAGACAAAGAACAGACATATGATCTTTTAATTGATAATGTATATTTTCTTGAATGAACTCTGATGATAAAGTTTGATATTTAGCAATGTTATACCAATTCAATTTGTTTACGTATAATCTCATCATATCTTCGGATAATTCATATTTTTGAGAAATGTCATCCCAATGTTCTTTTTTCAAATCTCTTTCGTGTTGCATGATAAAAAGATCGAAAGCACTGTAATGTCCCGCCATCTCTATTTATTAAGAAAAAATTTCAAAATCAAGTTTTTATAAATTGGCTCTTTTTTGAGTTACATTCAGCACATTTTCCAGAAATTCTCTTAACTCCGTTAATGTTTGCGTAGTATTTTATATCGTTTGTGGCAGTTTTCTCTTTGCACCTCACACAGTATATGAGCGCCATTTATATAAGGAAAATTAGTCATCGTAACCACCTACTCCATTAAATCTGTTGTCGATGTTTTCAAAAGTTTTATCGACATCTTCTTTAAATTTATTAAAGTTTTCTTCTAGTTTATTTACTTTATCGAGATATAAAGAGTATCGATCATCTATACTTTTAAGTAATTCATTATTATGTGTTATTTTCTCATTGAAACGTGTATCAAAATCTTTAAAAAAGTTTTACTTCCTCATTGAAATGTGTATAAAAATCTTCCAGAATTTTGTTAATTACTTCACCAACTAATACATTAACATCATTTTTATATGTATTAAAGTTTTCTTCTAGTTTATTTACTTTATCAAGTAATTCACCAACATCGTCTACTGATCTTTTACTTCTTTCATCAAGTTTTTCATAGACTTCTGTTGTAAAAATCTTTAACATGCTGTTTATGATTCTCATAATTTTGTTTTAGTTCATTAAACATTTTAATAGGATCTTCTAATTGAATCATTACAACAACATCAAATGGATTAATTCCTTTACTAACACCGCTAATTCTTTTTCCTTTAAAATCTAAGGCATTTTTAACATTCGGATCATGTAAATCAACAATATCGATGTTTTCTGATAATTTTAGAGGTTTTAAAATTTGTTCTTTAACAACAACATCATGTTTGTCAATACCAGGTCGAACACCGACAATTCTTTTCTTATTAGCTAAACTAACATAATTCTTTTCAACTTTGATTGCTTCAGTAATTTCATCAGCTTTTTCGATATGAGACATTAAATTGGTAAATAATTTTTTTACACCATCATCAACTTCTTTTTCCAATGTTTTTATTTTATCAGCAACTTCATTTGAACTCATGAAATTTGCAAGTTTGTTATCATATTCTGCTTTAAAATCTTCAATCTCGACAGCAAACATATCTGAATCTGGAAGGTTTTGTAATAAATTTTCTAACTTGTTATCAAACTCATTTCTCAAACTATCAAAATTGAAACTATTATCTACATTTTGAATAATTTGTGTACCAAATACGTCAAAAATATTTTGTGAATCCATATTTATTAAGCAATAATTTGTTAACAACTTCTTTAAAATCTTTACCATTACTCAGTTCATTCAACACCAAAACACATAAATGACCACAAATTGGGGGATCTTTGTAGTCTTGAATTTGAGAATCGTTATAATAAACGCTTGATTTTTTCAAATATTTAATCAATTCTATAGGTGGTTTGTCCTCAATTCTTCCATACGAATCAAAATAATATGCATTCTTATCATTTTTATAATAACAAATCCAATGTGTTCCACATCCCATAATCGAGTCTAAATTCACAATTCCACATTCAAATTTCTTAACTTTTTCAGGTAATGTATCTCTCATGAAGATTCCTCTAAAATGTTTAATATTTTTGCAGATTTCTTCCAATTCCCCGAATGTTAAAGGTTTAAATTTTTTTTTCAATGTTTGATTTCACATAATTCAAAGTTTTTTTCATCTAATCCAGATCCTGTAACATCTTCCAACTCTTTATCTAACCAATTTAAAATGTTTCGAACAATAGGAATCACATCCTTTTTAACGATTGGAGCAGCTTTACGAACATAAGGAACAACATTTTTAACAACTGGAATATTTTCTCCAAAATCTAATAAATCTTTCAAAAGTCCACCATTTTTAAGTTCTTTCAACTGATTATAAGAAAATTCTATTCTGACACCTTTATCGTTTTTTCTTATGTTTTTCGAGTTTATTGTATTGTCTATTTGTTAAAAATATCTTATCTTCGCCATTTTTTAGTTGATCTATTTTAAATTGAATACTAACGGGTATTTTCTTCTTAAAAGCGGATTTTATTTTTTCTTTCTGATTTTTGCTGAAATTTACGTTCACCTCCATTTATATAGTTTAAAATTTCAAGTTCTCTTCGATTCCCATTCCTAGTTTTCTCTTCAAAAACATTGCTCCAGCTGTTGGAAGCGCAACAAATCTTTCACCTAAACTAGCATCTTTTGATAAAAATCTATCCATTGCCTTATCTTGCAAAACTTTATCTGCGATATGTCTGGAATTTGTGTCTCTATGTTTTGCATAAAAAATATCGTGTTCCATAGCAGCTTGATCTAATTTATTTATACCAGTATCTCCTCTTTTTAGTCTTTTTTCGAGTTTTGTGCCAGGCCCCAGATACTGATAAGTTGGTACGTGTAATTCAAAAGGTAAATTGTTGATAAAATCATTCAAAAGTCCGCTACCTTCAATCATAGATGAACTTATTGCCGGCAAAACTCGTTTTAATTATTTAATTCCATCAGGTTTTTCAATCATTTCATCAAGTTTGTTCGAAATAAAATCTTTAATCGCTTTCTTTTCGTTCAAAAAATTGTTGTTTCCAGCCTTTTCTTGAGCATAAATATAATTAATAATTCCATCGAGTTTTGTCAAATCGTCGATATATCTGTATTCAATCTTATTATCACTGTATTTTCTCACACCTGATCCTTCGATTCTTTTTTCCCAAATTGGTTTAATCAAATTGAGATATTTTTTACCTTTACTTGACTTTGGTTTCTTAGTTGATGGATCATTATTTTTGTAAATTGAATCAGATTTCCATAAAATTTCAGTATACTTTTTCAAGTCTTCTTCAGAATATAAACCGTCTTTTGGAACATCAGTGCCTGTTAATAATCTCCATAAACCTTGAGTTCCTTCATATGTTTTTTTCATTAATAATGATATCATTATGCTCAAAATTCACGGGCAAATTTCCAATCATAAAACTTTTCTTTTTTCTGTCCCAATACAAACCAAATTTATCATCCTTTGCTCTAGGAAGAAATTTTTTACCAATTTCACCAATTATTATATCCGTTGTTCCAGGACTTATTGGTTCAACTATGGTAGAGTCTTCAATGATTCGAGGTCTAAATGGTGTTGAAGATGGTAATTTTGGCAATTCAAACTCAGATTCTGGAATCGAAATATCAGCAAATTGTCGTACAACTGGAACCAAATTCATTAAATTTTGATTGTGTCTTAAAACATTTTCAATTTTGCCCTCAACATTTTTTATTGCAGAAGTTACAGGTTGATTAATTTTTTGAATAAATTCTTGTTCTTTTTCATCAATTCGAATCTGTTCTTTAAATTCTTTGATTAATTTCTTTTCTATTTGATCAAGTTTTTTTGCTTCTTCTGAAGTTACGTTCGCCATTTATTTAGGAAAATTTTGAAACGTGGAACGTAAAAACGTGAACGTGGAACGTAAAACGTGAACGTGGAACGTGAAACACGAACGTGAAACACGAACGTGAAACGTAAAACACGAACGTGAAACACGAACGTGAAACGTAAACACGAACGTAAAACATGAACGTGAAACGTAAACACGAACGTGAAACACGAACGTGAAACATGAACGTGAAACATGAACGTGAAACATGAACGTGAAACGTGGAACGTGAACGTGGAACGTAAAAACGAGAACACGAAACGTAAACGTGAACGTAAAAACATGAAAACAACTAGATTATCACACGTTTATATTGGAAAATTTATTCAAATATTTACCATTTTTAGGCTTCAAAGTTAGATTAATAGTTTAAAAATCCATAGTCTTCTTTCCAAATTTTATCACACAATTCATTAAAGTGGTTAAAACTCATATCAGATCCCACATAATTGTTGTAAATCTTTCTCGAATAGTGATCGTCTTGCTTAAAAATACACAACATATTCAGGTTATTTCTTATAACTTGTTTATCAACCTTTGAAAAGCATTGGGAAAGATAGATACAAGATATGTTTTTGTGACGAGACATTACGAAATATTCCTTAATAACGTCCTGATTTTCCAAAATACAATCATCAAAAACGATTAACGAATTGGGTTTACATTCGCTTAACGGAACTATGTCCTCAGAAGCATAATAAAAATGTGATATTTTTTTGTTTAAGTTTTTTCTCAATATTTTCAAATCTTTCTTGTAATTTTTTATAGGCGTCTTGTTCTAAAGATTTACTAAAAACATACAAATTGGAATAAGGAATCAACCTATTGTAGATAAAATTCAATAATAAAGTTGTTTTTCCACATCCACTTGAACCAACAATTAACAATCTGATTGGTTGATCTTTTCTTATTTTCTTCAAACGTTTGAAGTTTTATCTGATCTTTTTGCTTTAAAAAATTTCTCCATTTAAATAGAAGATTTTCATCTTGAAGCAACGCTTGCGAAAATGAAGCTGTTCAAGTTGACTTCAGAAAGCTCTAAATTAGTTTTTAAACTTGGAACATCCTATACACTTAGAGGAAGAATCAAATTATTTTATCGGTTTAAGCGGTTTTTATTCTGACAATTTTGTAATAAATATTAGTGAAAGTTCTCCTTATTGTATAGGATTTAGTGAGAAGAACATAACAAAATATTATGGTTTAAACAAAGGATATTATACTTTCGATCAAATAAAAAATTCCCTTAAAAATTATCTGAAAACATTCAAACAATCAGATAAATCTTTAAACTTTGACGAAAACAAGTTTGAAATGCAAAAAAATTATCTCTCTAATAAAATTCAAATAAAATCACCAGTAAGAATAATGTTTTCAGCAATTATTGTAGATTTATTAGGGTTTGTTCAAGAAACTATTGAGCCAAATCAGGTATATTTAGGAAATAAAACGCCAAAATTTAGACCGTTCGATGTAATTGAAGTACATTGTAATCTCGTTGAACCTAGTTTTGAAAATCATACCGAACATCTTCACAAAGAATCTGAAATTTTGTACACTTTTTTCCCAAATGTTGCTTATGGATCAAAAATCAGTGAAAAACCAAATGAAATCGATTATATTCCAATTAGAAAAAATATTAAAAGAATTCAAAAAATCGTTCTGACTATTCAAGACTCTGAAGGAAATCTATTAAATAATGAGAGTAAAACAACAATATATTTAAGATTGTCGAAAGAATGATGAATCAAGGGGGGGAACGAATCGTTCTTACCTTCAAATTTTCAAGAAAAACAACTTTTGAATGTATAAATTACAAGAGTCTATCCCATAGACCCCTTAAACAATCTTCATCCTGACCCTGTTTTTATCAATGAATCTGGACTTTATACTGAAATAAAAATTACTAGTTAAATTTTATTTCTATCTAAATGGAGTCAGTTGTAGACCTACTCAATAATCAACTAAAATTCAATAACAAACATATCTTTACGATTGTTGACGAAAACAATGTGATCTGGTTTAAGGCTAAAGACGTAGCAAAAATTCTAGAATATGAAAATACTATGCAAACGATCAGAATAAACGTTGACGAAGATGATAAAAACTTCTATTTTAATCTAAATATAAGGGGGGCTATAAATAGCTTACCTTCAAACTTCCAAAATAACACTGTTTTCGTTAATGAATCTGGACTTTATTCTTTAATTTTGAGATCGCATAAACCAGAAGCGAAATTGTTTAAAAATTGGGTTACGAAAGAAGTATTACCTTCCATTAGAAAATATGGTGAGTACAAACTCAAAAACGAAAATAAGCAGTTAAAAGATAAAATAAAACAGTTACAAATTTCAGGTCAAATGAAATCCTTGAAAATAGAGAATCAAGAATTGCGAATGGAATTAATGAAGAGAGATATGGTATGTAAAGATTTTGATAAGAAAAAACACCATGTTTTTGTGTTAATTAAGAAGAATCAAATGTGGGAATATCCTTATTACGTTATCAGAGCTCAGAAACGAGAAATACCAAACCGATTAAAACATCTAAAAATAAATTATCCTGAATTAGAGATTTTGTTCATTGATGACGAACCAAATTCTATCAATCTGTATAACCAAATGAAAAAATCTTTGAATATTTTTATACAACGGAAATCATTTTACTACAAATATGGCAGAATCTCGACTGATTTATAGAATATCTAAATTACACGATGAAAATGTTTCTAAATTTTACTAAAAACTCTCGATTTATTATATTTTGTTTGTAAATGTTTAGCATAACTAGGTAACCATTGTAGAATTCTTTTTTCATATTCACAAGGCATTTCGTTTTTATAACTTTCGCTGAAAAGTTTTTTAGCACAATCTTTGCAAAAAGCATCTTTTCTATCTTTACTATACTGCCAGTTATTAAATTCAGAAATATTTTTAATTTCTTTACAAAAGTAACACTTTTTCTCTTCTAAAGTTAATTTGTTCATTTTAACGTATAATTCCTTACAATAACAGTCTTTTCTATTCTCTTCTTGACACTTTGTACATTTCTTTTGAGACTCCATTTATATAGAACAAATTATTACACGATGAAAATGTTAAACTCTTGAATTATGATATTTTGTTTGTAAATGTTTTTGATAATTATTTAACCATTTTATAGTTCTTCCACATTCACATTGAGTATCTTCATAATATAATCTATGGTGATTCTTCTTTACACAATCTTTACAATATGAGTCTTTCTTATCTCTACTATAGTGATCACTATTAAACTCTGAAATTTTTTTAGTTTCTTTACATTTAAGACATTCTTTATCTTCCAAAGTTAATTTTTCTATTTTATCATATAATTCTTTATGATATTCCCTTTCACAATCTTTGCAATTATAATGCATTCCATCTTTCCTATTTTTATCTTTATAAAATTCATTTAAATCTTTAAATTCTTGACACTTTGTACATTTCTTTTGAGACTCCATTTATATAGAAAAAAATTACAGCTTTGACTTTCTCAATTCATATTCATAAAACTTTCCGGTTATTTCTTCATTATTTAAATCTTTTATACTATAAGTTACAGGATCTGTGTTATTAATTTGATAAATCACAAAGATTTCTCTTGACCAATTGTTCTTATATTTGTTCGAAAATGTTTGTTTTTTACTAACAATTCTTACATGATCATTGACTTTAAATTTAGTTTTCGTGTGAATTTCAGGTGGAACATACTTGAAAACGGTCTCTAATAACTCCTTTTCTGCATCCTTATCTACGTCTTTCGGTTTCATTTTGATTGTGCTGTGAACTGTATCGTTATAATTGTTTACGATTTTTTTGAAGAATATCGATCCATTTAAAGTTTTTATTAATCTCAAAAATTACTTTCATTCTCTCATTTTGAGTTCTGTTATATCTCTCTACAATACTTGATTTCTCTTCGTTTTCAGTATGATAAATCTTAATGTTGTATTTCCTCAAAACTTCGTTAAATTCTTTATTTTTAAACTCTAAACCCTTATCTGTATGAAGTAGATTTGGCGGTTTGTGATTGATCTTTATCGCGTCTTTTACTATATCTTCGAAGGCTTTTGAAACATCTTTACCGTTTTTTCTTTTGATAGCTCTTGACCAAGCATATTTTGAGAAAGTATCAATAACATTTAACATATACTTGAATCCATCATTTTGATCCGAATAGTTAGACATTATAACTAAATCTGCTGCCCATAAATCGTCAATTCCTAAAGTTATAATTTTTCTCTTTTTAAACTTTTTTCGTACTGGTGCATGAATTTCTCTAGCTTCAATCTCTATTTCTTCTTTATTCTTTAATTCTTTCTTTACTTGTTTTTTCATTTGGATTCTTTATAAATTTACTCTTATTTGTCTTACATTTTGAACATTTTTGCTGCAATTCTATACAATCCGTTTTGAGTTTGAACAATCTTAGAATCTATATTTTTCGTTTTCTTTTTACACTTGTGACAGTGAATTAAATCATCTTCCATTTACATATCAAAGTTTCCAAGTTTGTTTAACTCTTCTAAAATATCTGTTTTATATCCATACGGTACTGTAATCGATCTTATTTTCTAGGACAATTCTCTTATCATCTTTAGCGTTCAGTGCCAGCTTGTTTATGGTAACAGTGTACAACTCATGTTTATAACTTTTGATGACTGTCATCTCCCTAAATTCTTCTTTATCTTCGAACAAACATCTCTTCAAGTTTTCGATATTTATTGTTTTATTTACAACGCTTCTCTTAATCCCTTTACACCTAACTGGGTTTTTATCTAGATATTTGTACGAGTACATCTTAGACCTTAAACCACAAAATTCTTCTAAAACTTCGCTATTTAACTCATCTTTGAATTTCCCTATTACCTTCTTATTTTTAGTAGTGAAACATTCATGATCTTTTGGATAATCACTTGTAATCAAAGTCATCTATATTTTCTTTAATAAATTTTAAAAGGATCTCGTTTCAATTCTAGAAAATAACTGTCTGTATCCATGTAACACAGATTCAAATCTGGATCAAACTTCTTTAATTTGTTGTAATAAAACTCGTACATTAGCAATTTTGAGAGGTCGAGAACTGAAAATCCTATGTAAATCGGTTTGTTAAATTTAACCTTTTGTTTGTACATGTGACTCGCTATACAGTTGTCGTCAAAGATGTTAAAGCATTTGAAATTTGTTTTCTTAGCTTGTTTCATTGAAAATTCTTCATTTCCAAGCTTAATATCACATCTGTTTCTCACATTTTCCATAGATTTTCCAAACACTGAGTTGTTCATCAGCTTATAAAAGTCCTTTTCAAAGTCGCTTGTAGCTTTGGTTCTCATGTTTGTGTTAAAAATCAATGTATTCTTTCATAAAAGGCTTCTGATCGAATGCAATAACTCTATTCACATGTTTCAAAATCATACCTTGTTCCAAATAGAACTTCAAATTTCTCGAATGAACAACGTATTCAGTTTTATCCAGTAGAGTTGTGCAAAGTTTGTTTTTTAAAATGTTCTGGAGCAAGAGGTAAATCCTTGTGATGTTCGTGTAAATTTGTTGGATATCCAAGATCGACTTCGAGAATATAGCCATAATCTTCGTCGCCAGTGAGTTCTAAAATTGTTTCTTGCCACTCTTCTTTTGTATACGTTTTAGGATCCATCCACTTGATATCACTAAACGGCAGTTTTTGCATAAGACCATACCCATAAAGGTTGTTTGCATCGAGATAGAGTAAATAGTTTTCGGGCTTTTGTCTTATCAAAATCTTTTTAAATATTTGTTATTTGCTTTCACATATCGTTTAATACACTGAGAAAATGCCTCCGCGAATACCTTTTTCGATCATCAAATACATATTATAATCACTAATTAATTGTAATTCTATCTTCGTTAATTTTAACATAGCATCCCATGCGAGACTGGGAGCTGTTAGATAGTGTGCCGGATCGAGTTTATAGCAATTCAAACAAATATTCCTAAAATTTTCAAAGATATCAGCGAGCAATAGAACATCTTGAATGTTATAGAGATCAGAGTAATTTTCCTAGATTTTTCTCTTTTAATTTGTTCCAAACATTTAAGTAGTGTTGAAAATCTTTCTCAGATATGCTCTCATCTGTCAAAAGTGAATAGAAATCTTGAATTCTCAATTCTTCTGTGTAATCAAGTTTTTCAATACTGTCGATAAATTCATAGGGAAATATTCCTTTTCCAGATAGAATTTTAAAAATCTCGTCGTCGTCATTTGGCTGTCTTTCTATTATCTCATTCAGTCCATCTTGTATAAAATGATTTGTATGTTTGAAGTCTTCTCTCTTTAGATTTTTAGCTAACTTTTCTATAGACGAGGCCATGAATCTGAACGTGTCTACAAACGAAAACTTGATGAATTTTCTTGGCTTATCACCTTCGAATTCATAGCCATATCCAGAATTTACAGAATAATTTATATATTTTTCATCGGTGTTTGCAATCAAATCAACATTTCCATATTGTTTTAGCCAATTCTTTTATGTACAAATGAGTATCGTAATTTGACATATTGTGGCAGAAAACGGGAATATTCTGAGGAAATTTCAAATTTAGATTGCAACATGCATGAGCTGCGCCTCGAAACTTGCCGGTTAAATGACAATGATCTCTCACTTTATTATAACTCTTATCTTTCCAACTATCAGGAGTAAAACCATACTGAATTGACCCAACATCATAAGCAGACCATTCACAGATATGACAAACGTTTTGAATTTTGATACGAAATTTCTTCTTCTTCTGTCAATTTCATAGGTTTCATGTTCTTAGAATTATATTTTTTCGCTATGTATTTCGATAATTTATTGAGTTCTTCAAACAATTTTGTCGGGACGTTTTTCAAATCTTCTTCATTTTTGGCACGATAACATATCGGTTTGTACATGCGATTGGTCACATTCGACACTAAATATAGAGTAAAACCATAAGGAATGTGCCTCTGAATCTTGGTTGTAGTCGATCTTTGTGGATTGTTCTTGCATGTCGGAATTTTTTCTAATATGCTCTCAAAGTCCATATAAATTACGTACGGATGGTTAAATTTCTTTTGATAATTAGTAAATTTAGTTGTTTGACCTGGAAATGGCATAATTGGCTTACAAACTTCATGATTTTTACAAATTTCTAAATGATCTGTTAAATCTCCAGATTTGTAAAAATGGCTTAAACATCTTCTACACAAAAATTTTCTTTCTTTATGTTTAGACAACTGCGAAGAAACAAGCTTATTTAAATCGGTTATCAAAACATAATGAGATTTATCATCTTGTTTAACATACAATAAATCAATGTTTGTTTTCAGCGTCATATTTTTCAGAAATTTGTAACGGAACAATGTTAATATTTTCATCAAAACTGTAGACATTGATAGACATTGTTGGATACTTATATTTGGAATTGTAGCTTCGTTTTTCAAATATTTGTATATCTTTCAGAGACATTGGATACTCAAAACCTGAAAATATTTCGTCATTCACAAATTTTTCGTATTGCTTTACACGTTCACAGTCTCTTTCTGGTTTTTCAATAGCACATCTTATTGAGTAAATAAAGCAAAAATCATCTCTATTTTTTTATATTTATACAAGCTTTTTTATCTTTGATATTCTTTGGTAAATCGATGTATGATCCTGCATTCATCATTTCGTGTTTGTTAAGGCTCAAAACTAGTTTGTTTACAACTTTTAAATGTCCATCCGGAACCTTTATTTGGATTATTCGTTTGTTCTCGATGTGTTAATTTATTAAATTGCTTAGTAATAAAGTCGTTTACGTCAAAGATTTCGTCTGCTTTGATAGTAAAATACATTAGACATGTTTGCGGTTTCACCATTCACTAAAGTTCGTTCGTATTCACATTCCAAAGAGAGATAGCCCTTCATATTTTTAACATTTTCTTGAAATTTCTCGATTAAACTTTTAATTTCTGACCGCATTAATTGAAAGATATTTGTAAATTGACATGGAATTGTCGTTCAAGTTTTGTTAAAATGTATTGCTTGAAAAGAACCGTGTATTGAGGATAAAACTTCTACATCAATGATATTTTTCGGATTTTACTTTAAGAGTTTTATCAATTTCTTCGATCATTTCAGACTTGGTTTTTATCGTTAGTACCGATAGCCAACTTTTCAGCTATTGAATGAAGTTTTTCATCATTAAATAGGTCGAGATTTTTCTTTTCAACTTTGAAATTTCTCTTTAATTCACGTAATTTCTCAATATTAAACATGTTTTCGTGATCGGCAATTTTATTTTCTCTAGCCCACTGTCTTAAATAATTTAGTTCATTATTGTAAATTTGCTTGTTTTTTTCTTGACTTTTAGAATTATAAATGGCGATCATAGTTTTTTCTTAAAATTTCTATTTTGCAGAACGGACATGATATTTTATCGCGCTCCATTTAGATAGAAAAAATTTATTTAACTAAATGGTGCTTGTAAACAACGATTGCGCCTCTCACGGCGTGATATCACTACGGATATGACGCAGGCGAAGCGATTATCGTGATGGTCGGTCTGTAGTAGCACACCTCGACTGTCATTGATACACACAGCGCAATCTTTCGGAACTAAAATGTCGGTAATGCAGATTTGCTTTTAAGAATAAAAAATTGTGTTCCCCGAGGAGAAAAGGTCGACCGAGAAATGGTTTTGCACTTGTTTTGGATGAAAAAAAGATTAAAAAATTAAACAAAAATGAAAAAAGTACACTTGGTTGTTACTGGAAAGAAGACTATAAAAGATAAAGAAATTATAACAATTAACTTTGTAGAATAAAGTCTTAACTCTAAAACTTGCAGTCCCTCCCCACGTCATAGTACTGTTTTGATAACCATAGTTGGTGTCTTTCTTCATAGGAATCACATGGAATATTATCTACAGTAATACCTTTTGTTTCACACAAAATGTGGCTATATTCTATAAGAAAAATTCTATAATGCTCTTTAATGAATTGTGTTGATAAATCTTGATACTCACAAAAATTCCTAAGAAATTCATCAATTAAGTCTTGATTATCTTGAAAGGACGTATAATATGGGAAAAATGTCATAAAAAAACGATGAAAACTCTCTGTTTGTTTATTTTTTACTTTCTTTTCAATATCTTTCGTAATTATATTAAATATATAATCCCTTATTTTTTTCGTTTTTTTGTGTGTACACGTGTGCAGTTTTCGTTCTTTCTGCAAAAGACTCTACAAGTTCTTTTAATTCTGTTTCATTTAAAGACGGTATCAACTGTTGTTGAGAATAAACCGGCAATTCGTTGAATTCATCTTTGTTGCACTGTTTTAATGCTAGAAACTGAAGAGAGCTTGGTGAGTTCATGTTGTTTATTTAGTAGAAAAGTTTTTTATTAAAGTACAGTATGTTTTTTAGTAAAAATGTTTTAAATTGATTAAATTTTATTTATTCGTAGCAGATTTGACAACATTTTACAAAGCACAGCTTAAGAAAGTAGAAGCTCAGATTCGGTTAATTTTTCATTCCACAGAGTAATGTACCGATCGCTTTTGGAGACGAACGACTGTAGATTCGGTTAATATTTCATTGAGATTTGCTGTGTTATTTCTCAGCTTCCTTTATGGTACATTGAACAGTATTTTACATTGCTTTTCGGTCGGCTCCGAAAGTGCGCCAGGAACCCCATATTACTATCTACTACCGGGCATATATTCTTTAATACTGAAATCTAAAATGAAGATTGCAGAAACGTTTCAAAATTTGGTTCAAAGCAAAAGATGTTGCAGAAATTTTAGAATATGAAAACACGAGGCAAGCTATCATAAATAATGTCGATAATGATGATAAAAAACAACTTTTTTATGTATAAATTACAGGAGTCTATCCCATAGACCCCGAGAAACAAGGGGCTATTCGAATGGCCCCTTAACAATCTTCATCCTGACACTGTTTTTATCAATGAATCTGGACTTTACGATGAAAATGTTTCTAAATTTTATTAAACTCTAGAATTATGATATTTTGTCTGTAAATGTTTTTGAAGATGAGGTAACCATTGAATGATTCGTCCACACTCGCAAAGAGTCGGTTTCTTTTGACTTTTTTGAATAATTCTTTTAGCACAATCTTTACAATGTGCATGTTTTTTTATTTTTACTATAATGCCAATCGTAAAATTTGGAAATATCCTTAATTTCTTTACAATTTCTTTCTTTTTCTATTTTATCGTATAATTCTCTGTTATATTTACTACGACAATCCTTACAATAATAGTATAATCCATCTTTTCTAGTCTTATCTTGAGAAAACTTCGTCAAATCTTTAAATTCTTGACACTTTATACATTTCTTTTCAGCCTCCATTTATATAGAAAAAATTAAAGCTTTGACTTTCTCAATTCATATTCATAAAACTTTACGGTTATTTCTTCATTATTTAAATCTTTTATACTATAAGTTACAGGATCTGTGTTATTAATTTGATAAATCACAAAGATTTCTCTTGACCAATTGTTCTTATATTTGTTTGACAATGTTTGTTTTTTTACTAACAATTCTTACATGATCATTGACTTTAAATTTAGTTTTTTGTGTGAATTTCTGGTGGAATATACTTGAAAACGGTCTCTAATAACTCCTTTTCTGCATCCTTATCTACGTCTTTCAGTTTCATTTTTATTGTGCTGTGAACTGTATCGTTATAATTGTTTACGATTTTTTGAAGAATATCGATCCATTTAAAGTTTTTTATTAATCTCAAAAATTACTTTCATTCTCTCATTTTGAGTTCTGTTTATATCTCTCTACAATACTTGATTTCTCTTCATTTTCAGTATGATAAATCTTAATTTTTGTATTTTCTCAAAACATCGTTAAATTCTTTATTTTTAAACTCTAAACCCTTATCCGTATGAAGTAGGTTAGGAGGTTTGTGATTGATCCTTATGGCATCTTTTACTATATCTTCGACAGCTTTTGAAACATCCTTGCCGTTTTTTCTTTTGATAGCTCTTGACCAAGCATATTTTGAGAAAGTATCAATAACATTTAACATATACTTGAATCCATCATTTTGATCCGAATAGTTAGACATTATAACTAAATCTGCTGCCCATAAATCGTCAATTCCTAAAGTTATAATTTTTCTCTTTTTAAACTTTTTTCGTACTGGTGCATGAATTTCTCTAGCTTCAATCTCGATTTCTTCCTTATTCTTAGATTCTTTCTTTACTTGTTTTTCATTTGGATTCTTTATAAATTTACTCTTATTTGTCTTACATTTTGAACATTTTGCTGCAATTCTATACAATCCGTTTTGAGTTTGAACGATTTTAGAATCTATATTTTTTGTTTTTTTTCTTGCATTTGTGGCAGTGAATCAAATCATCTTCCATTTACATGTCAAAGTTTCCAAGTTTATTTAACTCATCTAATATATCAGATTTTGCTTCATTTTTATAGCCATAAGGTACTGTATCGATCTTATTTTTCTAAGACAATTCTCTTATCATCTTTAGCGTTCAGTGCCAGCTTGTTTATGGTAACTGTGTACAACTCATGTTTGTAGCTTTTGATTACTGTCATCTCCCTAAATTCTTCTTTATCTTCGAACAAACATCTCTTCAAGTTTTCGATATTTATTGTTTTATTTACAACGCTTCTCTTAATTCCTTTACACCTAACTGGGTTTTTATCTAGATATTTGTACGAGTACATCTTAGACCTTAAAAACCACAAAATTCTTCTAAAACTTCGCTATTTAGTTCGTCTTTGAATTTTCCTATGACTTTCTTATTTTTAGTACCGAAACATTCATGATCTTTTGGATAATCGCTCGTATTAAAGTCCTCTATATTTTCTTTAATAATTTTAAAAGGATCTCGTTTCAATTCTAGGAAATAACTGTCTGTATCCATGTAACACAGATTCAAATCTGGATCAAACTTCTTTAATTTGTTGTAATAAAACTCGTACATTAGCAATTTTGAGAGGTCGAGAACTGAAAATCCTATGTAAATCGGTTTGTTAAATTTAACCTTTTGTTTGTACATGTGACTCGCTATACAGTTGTCGTCAAAGATGTTAAAGCATTTGAAATTTGTTTTCTTAGCTTGTTTCATTGAAAATTCTTCATTTCCAAGCTTAATATCACATCTGTTTTCTCACATTTTCCATAGATTTTCCAAAAACTGAGTTGTTTCATCAGCTTATAAAAGTCCTTTTCAAAGTCGCTTGTAGCTTTGGTTCTCATGTTTGTGTTAAAATCAATGTACTTTTTCATAAAAGGCTTCTGATCAAATGCAATAACTCTATTCACATGTTTCAAAATCATACCTTGTTCCAAATAGAACTTCAAATTTCTCGAATGAACAACGTATTCAGTTTTATCCAGTAGAGTTGTGCAAAGTTTGTTTTTAAAATGTTCTGGAGCAAGAGGTAAATCCTTGTGATGTTCGTGTAAATTCGTTGGATATCCAAGATCAACTTCGAGAATATAGCCATAATCTTCGTCGCCAGTGAGTTCCAAAATTGTTTCTTTCCATTCTGCAGTTGTGTAAGTTTTTGGATCCATCCACTTGATTTCGTTATATGGTAAATTTTGCATTAGGCCATACCCATAAAGGTTATTAGCATCGACGTATAACAAATAGTTTTCGGGCTTTGTCTAATCAAAATCTTTCAAATATTTGTTATTTGCTTTCACATATCGTTTAATACATTGAGAAATGCCTCCGCGAATACCTTTTTCGATCATTAAATACATATTATAATCGTTAATTAGCTGAAGCTCAATTTTCGTTAATTTTAACATTGCGTCCCATGCGAGACTGGGAGCTGTTAGATAGTGTGCCGGATCGAGTTTATAGCAATTTAGGCAAATGTTTCTGAAATTTTCGATTATATCGGCAAGCAATAAAACATCTTGGATGTTATAGAGATCAGAGTAATTTCCTAGATTTTTCTCTTTTAATTTATTCCAAACAGCTAAATAATGTTGAAAATCTTTCTCAGATATGCTCTCATCTGTTAAAAGTGAATAGAAATCTTGAATTTTTAGCTCTTCTGTGTAATCAAGTTTTTCAATACTATCGATAAATTCATAGGGAAATATTCCTTTTCCAGATAGAATTTTAAAAATCTCGTCTTCGTCATTTGGTTGTCTATCTAGAATTGCGTTCAGACCATCTTGTATAAAATGATTTGTATGCTTGAAATCATCTTTTTTGAGGTTTTTAGCTAACTTTTCTATAGACGAGGCCATGAATCTGAACGTATCTACGAAAGAAAACTTGATGAACTTTCTTGGTTTATCATCTTCAAACTCATACCCATAGCCAGAATTTACAGAATAATTTATATATTTCTCATCGGTGTTTGCGATCAAATCAACGTTTCCATATTGTTTAGCCAATTCTTTTATGTACAAATGAGTATCGTAATTTGACATATTGTGGCAGAAAACGGGAATATTTTGAGGAAATTTGAGATTCAAGTTACAAGATAAATGAGCAGCACCTCGAAATTTGCCGGTTAAATGACAATGATCTCGTACTTTTTTTTCTTGTTTGACTATCAAAACCCTCACATTCACAAATATGACAAAGACTGGAATTTTGGTACGCTAATTCTTCTTCTTCGGTCAATTTTCATAGGTTTTTTGTTCTTATAGAATTATACTTTTTAGCTATGTATTTTGATATTTTATTGAGCTCTTCAAACAATTTTGCAGGAACATTAGGCAAATCGTCTTCATTTTCGGCTCGATAACATATCGGTTTATACATGCGATTCGTCACATTTGACACACTAAATATAGAGTAAAACCATAAGGAATATGCTTCTGAATCTTGGTTGTAGTCGATCTTTGTGGATTGTTCTTTGCATGTCGGAATTTTTTCCTAATATGCTCTCAAAAAATCCATATAAATAACGTACGGGATGGCTAAACTTCTTTTGATAATTAGTAAATGTTGTTGTTTGACCTGGAAACGGCATAATTGGCTTACAAACTTCATGTTGTTTGCAAATTTCTAAATGATCTGTTTAAATCTCCAGATTTGTAAAAATGGCTTAAACATCTTCTACAAAGAAATTTTCTTTCCTTATGCTTGGATAACTGAGAACTCACGAGTTTATTTAAATCGGTTTATCAAAACATAATGAGATTTATCTTCTTGCTTAACATACAATAAATCGATTTCTAACTCGGCATCATAAATTTCTGAAATTTTTAACGGAACAATATTAATTTTTTCATCATAAGTATAGATATTTATAGACATTTTTGGATATTTGTACTTGGAATTGGAGCTGCGTTTTTCCTGAAAATATCTCGTCATTTACAAATTTTTCATATTGTTTTACACGTTCCGGATGAAATTTGGATTTTTCAATTGCACAATCGGATAGAGTAAATAAAGCAATAGTCATCTTCATTTTTGATATTTACACAAGCTTTCTTTACCTTTATTTCTTGTGATAAATCGATATATGATCCTGTGTTCAGCATTTCGTGTTTATTAAGGCTCAAAATCAGTTGTTTACAGCGTTTTAATGTCCGTCCAGAACCTCGATTTGGATTGATTTGTCTGTTCTCGATGTGTTAATTTATTAAATTGTTTAGAAATAAAGTCGTTTACATCAAAGATCTCGTCTGCTTTTATAGTAAAGTACATTGGACAAGTTTGTGTTTCACCGTTTCACTAAAGTTCGTTCGTATTCGCATTCTAAAGAGAGATATCCTTTACTATTTTTCAACAGTTTCTTGAAATTTTTCGATTAAACTTTTAATTTCTGGGCGCAAAATAGAAAGATATTTGTAAATTAACATGAAATTGTCGTTCCAAATTTGTTAAAATGTATTGCTTAAATAGACCGTGTATTGAGGATAAAACTTCTACATCAATGATATTTTCAGGTTTCTCATTAATCGTTTTATCAATTTCTTCGATCATTTCAGACTTAGTTTTGTCGTTAGTTTCGATAGCCAATTTTTCAGCTATTGAATGAATTTTTTCATCATTAAATAGATTGAGATCTTTTTTACTTTCCTTAAAATTTTTTCTTTAGTTCACGCAATTTTTCTATATTATACATGTTTTTTGTGAATCGGCAATTTGATTTTCTTTAGCCCAAGTCCTCAAATAATTTAGTTCTTTTTCATAAATATCTTTATTTTTCAGATGAATTTTCGACTTATAATGTCGGGTATAATGATGTTCGAAAATGTCTTTTTTGCAGTACGGGCAGGATATCTTTTTCCTATCCATTTTAATAGGGAAAATTTGAATCTGCCAAGTTTTACTATTTAGTAAAAATATCTTTTTATTAAGCTGAAAAATAGCAATAATTTAGTAGATTTCTAAGGATTTTTATCAAAATTTGATAAAAATTAGCACAATTTATGTAGAAACAGCGTTAAATGTTTTCTATTTATATAGGAAAAATTTAAAGATTTTGATACAAATCAGCAGAATTTATGATTTAACAGCGTTAGATTCTTCTATTTATATAGGGAAAATTTGTATAACTCAGACTTTGAAAAGTGGAGAATTTTACTAGAATTTGACACAAATCAGCACAAATTGTAGTAAAACAGCTGTAGATTCTTCTATTTAGATAGGAAAAGAATTTATTTAGAGATTTTCTAAATTTCAAATTTTTAGTGATTTTTCGAGAAAATTTCGTTCAAATTATCAACTTTTAAGCTAAAAATCCGCAATAATTAGAGATATTTCAGTAGATTTTCAGGATTTTTTAAAAAAACTCTAGTATGTATGCACCTTAAGAGCTGTGGTTTTGACGTGTTTTTAGGGTCCAAAACCCTGGTTTTTTGTGTATTTTGGAAGTATAGTGTTGATTTTTCACCTTAAAAGTGTAGAAGTATTAATTTTTTTCTATGTAAATGGCACTGTTACAGGAGTTGAATAAGGTTGGTGATTTAACATTCAAAGAATACAAGAAATTAATAGAATTAGAAGAAAATAAGAAATACAAAATTGTGAATTTGGAGAAAATGAAAGATAAATTCGGGGTTTTACAATAATTGCCGAGTTGGAAGATTGTAAAGTACACTTGCCAAACAGATTTTTGACTGTTTTGGATGAAAAAAAGATTTAAAGAATTGAACAAAAATGAAAAATTACACTTGGTTGTTACTGGAAAGAAGACTATTAAAGATAAAGACTGTGTTACAATTAACTTCGTGGAATAAAGATTTCGAAGATTTCTGGATTTTTTCATTAAAACAGCTTAAGAAATTAGAAGCCTACAATGAACAGTAAAACAGATATAGATTCGGTTATTTAACATTCGTGATTTCCTGTTTGATTTCTCAAGATTTGTTTTATGGTTCAATGGACAGTATTTTACATTGATTTTCTGTCTGTCCCAAAAGTGTCCTAGAAACCCCATATTCATATCTACTTATATATATATATATATATATATATATATATATATTCAACAAACATTAAATCACAAGAAGTGCTTGCTCCATTTTGTAAATCAATTTAAGGTAATATTTAGTTAAAAAAAACTCTTTTTTGCAAATTTATTAATACGATATCCGCTACGGAATATCTTTTTGTAAAGTAACACTTGGTCAAGCTCCATTTTTTGTACTAATTGTCACATGTAAAACCCTTATTCGGATTAAAGTGAGTTTCAATAGAAAAACATGTTCGAGAAGTAAAGTAATTGAAGTGTATAATCAATAGCTAGTTCTCTTTGTTGTTGCAGGGTTTAGAAGTATTAAGTAATTGATATAAACCCTTAGTTCAAGTTAGACTAGGGCACGCTGGGAACTTTTATTGACCAAGGTTAGAGTAAAACATAAAAATTAGTATGCAGTTGTATTTTACAAAGAGCAATTTACAGATTTAAAATGTCGTAGGTCATCCTTTATATAAATACAAAAACTGGACAGTTTTGATAATATCGGTAGCAAATACTTGCCTGAAAATTGCTAATTTTAGTCTTTCCATATCATTGGCTGACGCTGATATCACTATCACTTACGTGTCTGACAGTATAATTAATTGTTGTTAAATGTTTTAATAAAACAGTTATGTTTTTATAAACATATCGCTTAATATTTTTAGTACTTATTTGTAATTATTTTATTATTTCCCGCACCAATTCAAGTTTTGACTGACTTTTAATTTCATATTCAGAGAATAGATGTCGTTAATGTTACATAACTAAAGGCTGTTTGCTTATACTCGTAAATGCTTTTGTCCTAGAGCAGAAAATTAGTGCAAACGCATCTTGTGGTTACGTCTACGATTATAAAGGAATTTCACTTGCGCAGGATAAAATATAAACAATGTCCTAAAGAGAATCCAGGTGATATGTCCCCTACAGATGTACACATCCAAATTACGTATATCCATGGAAACAACGGAAGAAAAGTTTAGGTTATTTCAATATTCTGAATTGCTCAATACTATATTACAAATTCACTCTAATCACAGTACCTCGGAAAACCAGCGAACAAGGAATACGATATGAGGCTCATATAAAGGACCAGGACCAGGAACTACAGTAAGTCATTTTATTGTTTGTATATCATAGTATCGTAGTTTATCCTAGTTTTCTTGAGCTTTTATCACAGCACAAATCACTGGACCAATGCATATATTATTTATTGATTATAAATAAATAATAATGTCAAAACATTATAAAATAATAACTTAGTTAATATTAAAGAAGAAATGTATGTTTCTGATCTCTTCACTACTTTTATACCTTGCACTAGGGTGATTACTATGCAAAATAAATCCCCCTGTACGTTCTACGTAAAATGTATGGTACGTTGTTTTGACATTTGGGTTTTGAGCTGTTTTTAATCTCTCATATATCCTACTACCGAAAGCATGCATGCAGAATCGGCTTAATATTTTATAAGGTATTCAATGGTCTTGTGAATTTTGAATCTGAAATAGTTCATAGTATCATAGAATATTTCTTTACGAAAACAATTTAATTAGCTATGTTTCATAGATATCTTCCCTGTAATCGGTAGTAGCATAAATTTAACAAAAAGTTGAAAGGATGTTATGATGTCTAATACTAAAATAGACCAACTAAATAATAGTTACTCCTATCACTATGTCTTATCATCCAAAGTGCGCAGTTTGAATCCTAGTTACATCGACAATTGTCTTGTTTAAGTAATATTTATGAGTTTTGTTCGTATAATAAAAAAAAGTACTTATGAAAATAAAAACACCTTAATAACTATGTAAAACTTAATAAGTAGTTGATAACGACTGGGATTTTACATATTTTACATATTTTATCTACTTTATAACATGAAGTAAATGTATAGTGTTTTAGCGTTTATTAAAAGACTAAAACAGAACTAAAGTGACAAGTCATATGTGCTTAAAATTAAATAAGTGGTAATAAGTAATAAAAGTAAAAATATAAGTAATAAGTAAATTTAAATAACATAACATTGTTTTCATGTTGTAACACCAGACAATGTTCGAAAACTGTAGGTATCACTACTCGTAACCACTCGTCCCTGAGACTACGAATGAAAATTAAACTGACATAACCTCAAAACTATCAATGATCTCAGGTCAATCACATGAGAGCAACTGAAAGGAAGTAGGGGTGGAGGAATAGGAAGGGGTATCAGGCTCCCCACTCCACTTAAATATACCCAACCTCGCTTTCCTGAAAAATCGCGTCGTCCGGCAGACGAATGGTTACGAATCGAGGGTTAAACTAGTGTGACGACCCTACTAGTGTTAGGACAGAAGTTTGAACATTGCAGACCAGTTATGAAAATAGTTTTAGTCTAAATTTAGTCCTTGACATGCAGGTGTTAATAATTACATACAGATCAAGGCAAAATGTTTCAAAATGAAATTTAATATTGTTTTAATCATCAACCTCTAACCTTTTGGGGAGAGGATCGTTAAGGAAAGTTAAAATATCGATAAAATACATGTTTTTACTTCAGAAACTTTGCAATTGTAATTTACATGCACTGTAATGTAGACTACTTGAATTAGATACATCAAAGCGAAAACTTGGAACAAATCTACGCAGGTGTTTTTAGTTGTAGATATACTAATTAGCAATAACAAGAAATATGCAATAGTGTCACTGGATATTGCAGCCAAACAATAATAATTTATCATACACACAATATTTTAAGACAAGTAACAAAATTTTGTTTGTCTCTATAGTATGTATGGGTCAGTTAACAAGAATCGGTTTAATGTTAGTGCACAAGCACGTGAAGGTAAAAACCAAAATGAATAGAAACAGGTGAAAAAACACCTCAGTAATTGATATAAATATTTGTTGTTTCAATTTCCATTGAAAACAACACGTGATAGGTATTTTAATATTTTTTGATAAATTGAAAAGTGTTGTTTACAAAAGTCGCTAAACTCACACCACGTTTATTTGGAGTAGCACGAACAGAAACAAGTGAGTTATCCAAAAGATCGATAATGACCAGGCCTCTTTTCATAGTTCAATTTAACGTTCAATGTCGTTCTACACGCAGGACGTGGAAACTTTACACCAGGAGTACTATGGCGAAGATCAAGATCAACATAAGGAATTTTAGGCGAGTTACTTTTATTTTTTTACAATTCAAAGTTTTTTTATCTATTCTTCTTACTCAAATTAGTTTAAATCCTAGTTTTCGGTATTAATAATAACAGAAAGAATTAGTGAAAAAAATTCTATTCAGTTATTACGCGTTTAGAATTAACAGGATTCACAGGATATCATCTTGATCAACAAATAACTTTCGTTTATTTTGTGTGCAAAAAAGAGCATGAGATTTATGGTTTTTAAAGTCCCTTTCAGTACTCTAAGTGTACAGAAAGAATTAGTTTTCCATTCATTTTCCATATATTGTCCAAATGCTTTAAATAAATATCCAAATTTAATAAATATCTCATAAAAAGTGAAAAGATTACTTGCAGAATTATTTACTTAAATATGTCTCAAAAATATCACTCAGGCAATTTTATAGTACTGCAATATTGAAAATAATTTGAAATTAGTGAATTCAGTTAAATTATAATACAAATATATAATACATATATTTAATCTTTACTTTACACTAATTTTTCAAATAATTGATTGTTAACAGTATTTGCTTCCTCTAAGGAATGATATAGTTGCAATTTAAATGTGCAGTCTACATTAAAACAGTTTCTATTCAGTTACAACGCATTTACAATGAAAAAGGGTTTTTACAATGAGGGAGATCATCTTGACCAAAAAATAACTTTCGTATATTTTTCAAGCTAAAAAAGAACTTCCGATTTATGTTTTTAAATCCTTTCAGTACTCTTAGGGTACAGAAAGAATCAGTTTTACAATAATAATCTACCCATAGTCCAAGTCCAAGTCCAAGCTATATAATATCTGTTTATACATGTCTGATGAATAGTGTAAAGATTACTTGGAGAATTATTTACTAAAATATGTCTTCGAGATATCACTCAGGCATTTAATAGCCGTGCAATATTGACGATAATTTGAAATAAGCGAATGGTAGTTGACTTAGGAATAAAATTCATATCTTAATAACATATAATTGTTTTACACTCAATAAAATAATAACTATGTTATTCAGATTGGATGATAAATATGGTCTGTAATTGTTTGATGCAACCAATTAGTTACTAAAAACCATCACCAGAGCTCTGAAGTTAACTTCCACCGACATTCAGGAACTAAATTTAATTTCTCCTTTTTCTTTCTTGTCGTAGTAACAAACAATTGTTTTTTTTTTAATTTGTAAAATATATTGTAGTTGTTTTATAACATTTGGTTTCGGAATCTAAAATATATTTTTAAATAAAAATTATCTTTAAAAAATTCCTCTTATAAAAAAACGTAACTGAGAGTGCCCTTGTTCCTATTAGTTAAGAATAAAACAGATAATAACTAGTTTATTTAAAAATCTTAATCGAAAGTTTACTACTCGATGAGTTATTAATTATGTTAAGAATCAAGTACAATTACGTCTGATTATTACGATCAATGCTGCTTGATTACGTAGTAATGGTATTTATTGCGAAGTCCCTCATAGAAAGGTTGACGCTAAACATCTAGTCGAAACGTTAAGAGCCTCTTTGGGCATAACAATGTGCAGAAACCAAATGAAATTGCTACTATTGTCTTCATTGAAACGCAGCAATATTTTACAGTTAATTTGGAACACTTATATTTTAATTTAAGAACTTTTAACTAATTATAAAAGAGGTGGACATTGTTTTTCTTAGTTTTTAAAGCTTAACTATGTTAATATCAACAATTTTGTTTTTTTTCGATATCTATTTCACCTTTAACGCCAATAATAAATAATAAATTTCATTATTTATGTAAAACGTATTATTATGTTTCAAAACTTGATTGGGATATTTTTGTATTGCTGAGAATATGGGATTAAAAAGTTTATTTCATAATTTAAAGGTAACTTCTCTTAAAATAAACCTCAATTCCGGCTTGTGTACATTGGATTTTATAATAATTACAACACGCCCTAAGCCTCATACTTGCTCGATTTCAAATTCAAGGATAAGAGGGAATTGGTGATTGGTAAATTCGGAAATGAAGTTTCAAAATTTTATGCTTACAGTTGTATCCGCTCTTGAGAATTGTGCTTGTCATAATTGTTGTCTAATGCTCAGACTAATAACATATTATGTTGTATAAAAATAATTGATATATTTCGTAGAAAAATTAAGTGGTTTGTTAGTGAAACTAGTACACAAGGAGATTTTATTGATAACTAAAGTCCGAGGTTAGGTTTTCCAGGAAGTGAAAAGTAACTTTGCCAATGATTTACAAAGCAAGCATGACATGTAAAGGCTCGCCACAGTGAGACCGGCAAACACAGAGACCATAAATAATACTTATTTCCATCGACGGGGAGTTTTGTTCGGGCAGGCTCCTTAGCTTACTGCTAGAGTCAATCTCCATGGAGGGATTTTGTTTGGCAGGTCCCTTAGCCTACTGCCAGTTTAAGTCTCGACGGGGAGTTTTTGTTAGGGCAGGTTCCTTAGCTTACTGCAAGAGTCAATCTCCAAAGAGGGATTTTTTTTAGGCAGGTCCCCTAGCCTACTGCCAGTTTCAATCTTGTTTACGGACTTGTGTAAACGATGTTCCTAGCGTAGGCGACTTCAACGGATACCCTATCAGGACGGCAAGGGCCACGATGGTTTCTGGGCGTCGAACTCTACTGAGCAGGACGTACAGCTGTCTGTGGGTAAAACAGTCAGTACGAAGGTCGACTCAGACCAGATCGATTGTTTGACCTTGGCTGTTACGACCGGATATTTACAGGAGAATACTCCAATATTTTGGTCCGTCTTAGATTTAACTTTAAAGACAGTGCCCTCAAATCGGAGAGATAAACCGGTTGCTGTACAACCTAAAATTATTGTCGGCTATGGTTGTATTATTTTTGTAATTGTTTTTTATAAACATGTTTAAAATTTACTAATTTGAAGCGTTTTATATCAGATTCAAGACAAGATATTAATATTCTACTAAATAATTTGTCATTCGCTTTAATTAATTTTTAAATGGCTCACACGATTCTTATATATTAAAAGGTACAGCTTTTTATAAATGCACTATGCTGTGGTCTATAAAAGAAATAATTAAGAAATAAAATAGTTTGAAGACTTTTTAAATGCTGTTTATGTAAAACAAATTAAGACAATATTGGTTTTTACATACTCAGGTCTTATTAGATTAATATGAGAAATTGCGATTATTTTATTATATGTGTCCACTCAGGATGATATTCACTAACTGGTTAGTTCCAATATTGAGTTTTTTCAACCGATTTCAGGCAATCCTGAAACGAGTAGGCCTACGTCATTCCTGTGAGGACTTTGTTTTAGTAGCTCATGCGCTAAAACACAATATTCCCACGTTTTCCCGCTTTACTCTCTTTATTGTATCAACAACTATTTATATTGAAATCGTCATTAACCAAATATTATAATAGTTTTATTCGGACTCCATACATTTTTCTATTTAGGAATTTGTAAAACAAACAGCCGTATGATAAACAGTTAAATAATACAACCAATTTCGAATCATATATAACTTGCAGGTAAATGATTCAGTTTTCCAAATAACTCTTATTCCCCCCTTGAACATTAAATACATTATTACCTTAGATTTCCAGCTACCTTTTTATCAGGTGTCACATGAATCCGTTCAGTTAATTACTTCAAACAATGGATAGCACCAATATCATTATGCTATGAAGGATCATTACACAAAACCTTTATATGATATTTTGGAAATAAAGAAACTAGTAAATTTTTCTTGTAAAACTAATGGTTTTTCAAGTAAGCCCCTGTAAAATATGGATTAATTAATATATTCAAACTAAAATTCTTTTCCACTTCAAATCATCACCGTATATGTTTGCCAATATGCCTAATGTTAATCATCACACAGGGTGCTGATACTAATACAATACTAAACGTAATACCCCGCCTACATTCCAAATATAAAAAAGCAACATACAAAATATATAAAGACCGTAAAGCTCTACTATAAAAGTACCTTCATGTAACTCTTTTTATGTTTAATGGAATGTGATTAATACCCGCCGTGGGTCCAAATATTGAAAAGAATGGCGAAAATTAGGCTTATTTACCTTGGTTAGTCTAAAATTATTTCAATTTACATAAATGTTTTAGTAAAAAATCTTAGGAATTTTTACACAAAAAGATGTTAAGTAGGTTTTAATATATATTACTTTGTAGAGGGGAAAGGAACTTTCCCTTTTTTAAACTGTTTACATGTTACGTCAAAAGATTTTTTGAGGGGTTCTTAATTTATCTTCAAATATTTATATGTATTGTCCCAATATGTTATACGATAATTGCAATTGAGAGTGTATCAAGGCAAAATAGAGGAACGTAATAGAACAATATTACTAAAATGTATGAAAAAAAGTCAAAAGTTCTAATAGAAGATCTTAATTTTTGTATTCCGACCATTATTATGTTTTTCAAAATTCCTTTTTTTTAATAATCCTCAGATATTAAACAAATATATGCTATAAAAAAGTTCTGATTGACATGTAAAATATATGAATCAATATTATTAATGTAAAGAATAATTGGAACGGCAGATTTCTGTTACACTAAAGTTAGATTGAGCCTCTGCCCAAATCACTAAGACCACACTCTGTAAAACATGTTAAGCTATTGGAATGGCATGCTTTTGTAAACATCCTTATTCTCTGTGAGTATTTTAGCCTGTAGCATCTTCCCATAACTAGAATCTTGTAGCCTCTCGGGAACACTAACCTCTATCTCCTCCAGTCTATGGCATCAACATAACTTTCGAAATATTCAATTTGATCTATAGAATATCCCAGCCTCTGGAAATCATCTGACTTAAGAAAAACTCAGCTTCTATTTATAGGGTATTGTCATTGTTAAGAAAATCCCAAAATAAAAAGCTCCCCAAAAAATAAGAGAGGCGTGAACTGGGACAGTTTTAAGACCTAAGAAAATTGTAGCCTACCGAAAATTCCTAGTATATAAGAAATCATAAAAATTTATTATTTATAAATAGTAACCATTATCCAATTAAAATCTATCTTTCACATTGGGAGCCTTTAGTAGTTGATGCCTCTGTCCCTCCATTGACTTACAATCTCAGAGATAAGAAAGTTCTCGATCTTTTTAAAATATGACCCTTTCATCGGATTTTTCAGACATGCAAATCTGTTAAGACATATTTTTTCTAACGGTTGTAAACTCAAAATATAATATAAACTTCATTATAAGGAAATTATAATTTTATACGTTTCAATAAATTTACATCTTTAAGATCTTTGACACATACAGTGAGGTTTTGTAGGAAAACAATTGAGTTAATTTAGCCAATTCTCTCTAATACACAAGATTACGTAAAGTTAACAAACTGTTCAATATATTGTGAGTTAAGCATGTAACATAATTACATTAGTGCTTTTTACTTGTAATAAGATTTTTAATTTTTTAATAGCTATATAATCTTGTAAGGAAATTGAAAATTCATCTGTATTTTATACTACTTGAATAATTTCATATCATATTTATGGAACATACGGAGGATGTGTTTATGCGAATGAAACGACAGCGTAAATGACATACCAAAACACTCTCCTTAGAATATTTTATACCATACAACCATATATTAACCGTGTTAGGTTATACGGACAAAAAATCCTTAAAATTAATGTTTTATTCCAAGCTTGTCTGCTTGGAATATACGTATTTATAATCATGTAAATAATAATTTATAACGTTTTTCTGTATTTTTAATGTTGATAAAAGACGTGATCTCTTAAAAGTAGAGTTTAATACAGCAATAAAAGAAGCGAAACAGCTACAAAATACCCAAAAGTAATATTTATTAAAATTGTAGATTTCCATAGAAACCACAAGTAAAACTTTTTGAAATTTCTTTAGTGTTAGACAGTTCTGTTTCCTCGTTCAAAAGGTAGTTTAAACTCTAAGTAAGTCGGAGAAACCACCATCAAAGACCAGGATGCGGTGCCTAGGAGTAGGACCAGGACATTTAAGGATGAGTTATTTTATTTACTTTTATTATTTAGAAATCACAATATCCACACTCATTATCTATCGTTACACAAATCAGTTTATATCATATTGTTAGCGAGTATTAATCATAACAAAAACACTGGAACAGTTCATATGTAATGATAAACGTGATCACAAATTATACATATCATCATTTAATACATATTTAATTTAAAATAATTATGTCAGATTCCTTTCTTTTTTGTGTGCTATAGTTATAGTAAATTAACAAATTCCCTTTGTTATTTTTGCGTAGAAGCAGCAAAACTTTTGTTTTAAGGCTATTTTTATCATTCTTGTACCCAAAGCGTACAGGGAAAACAGTTTATATTTTTTTCCAAGGAACTGAATCATATAACCACATTTTCTATATTACCATATACACACCATAACCTAAGACAGAAATCAAATTTAAATTATATTTTAAACACATATTTGTCTTTATAATATGTACTAACAATCACATAACAAGAAAACTCGGTGTAATTTTCCATACTAGGTGATGGCGTAAAAGAAGCAATGTTGATAAGAGAAAATTAAAGTAAACATATGAAAAGTACGTACAAAAACTGTTTAATATCTTTGGAAACATCAAGGGATAGGTAATTTATTGACTTGTTTTTAGATAACTCTACATATTTGTGTTCAGTATCCATTCAACGCGTAGCACGTAAGAGAAACATTAGCTAGAATAAGATGCGATGGCCAGCTCCAGAACCAGGCCTACATTGATGAGTTACTTTTATAATTTCATCTAAGTTCTTCATAGTATCTCTCGTTACCCAAAGCAAATTACATCCTAGTTGTTAGCAAGTATTAATTACAGCACAAAACACAGGAATAGTTTCAAATGTAATGATAATTGAAGTAAATTCTATTTTATTCATTTTGCATATGTTTTAATTTCGTGGTTTTTGCTTTTCTTAGAAATTATTTAATCAATGAAGTATTTTGTAATCTTTTGTGTAAATGCAGAAAGGACCTTGTTTTGGGCTGTCTTTAATTCTGTCTGTACCCAAAGTGTGCAGAAAAAAATCAATTCAGAACTTAGTAATCCTATGTACCAATCTCACTTAACACTTTGTATCTGCCTCATATATATATCTGCTAAATATTTTTTAATACTTATAAGGAGAAATATTTCCTAAATTATTTATAATTGACATTTTTTCAGGCAATTATTCAGTTGGATAAATATTCATCTTGAGTAGAAAACAGTTTTATCGCTAAGTTTTGAATGTATGAAACCACTAACTGAATTATGTTTATTTATTGTATTTAATAAATTTGTTTCAACAGTAATAATCATTTTTGAGATAAATATAGTCTGTGATGTTCAAGTGATTCAATTAGTTACAGACTTTATCACAAGATGTATCTTTCACACTATAATAATTAAGGTATATTCAATTAAAGTAATTGAACATATAAAAATACCTTATTACATTTCAATGTCACTTTCAAAATTTATACTTTCTACAAACTAGAATGAGGCGTTGTGCTGAAAAACGCCTCAGCTAAAAATGAGCACTCTGCAGAATTAAACCATTACCAAAGTGATTTTAGTCCAACATCTTGGTTAACCAATAAGATTTAAATAACGGTAGTAATTAATCTCCAGAAATCGCCAGATAATTAATATTTATTTATTGTAGGTTCACTAAGTCAACATTTAAGGTCAATAGTTTTTTACGCAATTTTAGGTGTACGATTACTTGAACATAAAAACTTGTACATGCAACGGTAAAGGTAATAACGTAATTATAATGCTACAAATATAATATAAACCCAAAAAAAAAAATCTGTATAAATATGTTAATTTTTCTGGTACTTTAATGATGTGATTAAAATATTCGTTAAAACTAACTCCTAAAATTTTTTAGGTAACAAGTGATATTTAGATCATAAACTATGATTTTTAAGTAACGAAAGTACCTCATCAAGTCCCAGGGTCCTGGTCCTGGTCGTGCTTCTTGCTATCAAATAGTGTTCCGGTGCTACTTCTGCGACTAGTTGTGAGTTGGACGAAGATTAAAAACGGTTGCGACCTTTCCACTTTCAAATTTAAAATATTAAATTATATACCTACGTTGTTTCCTAGAATT
>NW_025778605.1:0-71195 GCF_021130785.1 Homalodisca vitripennis
ACAAATTTATTGCCTAATTCATTGTGTTGATTCAAACAGAATTCGGGGTGCGTACCACTTATACCAGGAATAGATTACAATGGCAGAAGGTATACAGTTTTTCCCAAAAAAGGCCTCTCATACAAACGTACGGGGTGTGAAAATAAATAAATTAGACTTTTTTTTTTTCTTACCAAACTGGCAACACTGTAACTGTTACAAATAGTCGTATGTTTACCTAGACATCTTTTCAACATTGAGTATTTTAGTTGTATAAAAACTTTTAGCAAAAACATTTTGTCATGTCTGTTTCAAAAATGAGTGAGAACAGTTACAAGAAACGACATTCTTAAGTGAAGCAACTTTTACGTTAAACTTAGTGAAACTCCTAGTGTAACATTAAAAAATACTAAGAAAGCTTGTGGTTATGATATATTGAGAAGAGTTTTTATGTGATAGAAAGCATTCTTTAGATGGGCAAGAATATGTTCAGGACGACTCTCACTAAGGAAGGACGTTAACATGAAAAAGTGAAGAAAATTTTGAAAAAATCAAAGAATGGTTGACATTTACTCCAAGAAACAGTAAAAAAAAACACTTTATGTTAACAATACTTAGCTAAAGTTTTAATTAAAGAATTAAAAATGAGAAAGGATTTGACAAAATTTGTACCAAACAATCTCATTATTCAACTATATGATAAAAAAATGTATGTATGTGAATATTTTTAGGACAAATTAAAAGAAATGTTGATTTTATTTATTACTGATGACAGATCGAGGATTTTTCATCTCGTAACATCACGTCAGGGTAAAAATTGGAACACTTTCAATTCAACTGTTCCGAAACAGGCAAGAATGAGCGAATCCAAAGTTGAAACCATCCAAAGACGTTATTTAAATAAATAAATAACGTCTTTATTCAGCAAGCGTTCTTCAAAGTTATAGACTCTGATTTACAAGACAACTTTTGTCATAGCATACAATTAAAATAATTATTAAAATCTAAAACCTAATAAAATTACGTAAATATCTATTTTACATGGTTTTTAAACGAACGGTAAATAAGGCTCTTCAAAGTAGGGGGCAAAGTATTGTATATTTCTGGTCCAAAGTATCGGAAAAGCTTTCTTGCCGATTTCTAGACGGACCCTTGGCAAATGAAGTAGGCTGTCCTGTCGAGTACTACGAGTGTTTATTTCATGCCTGAAAATAAGCGTTTTCCTGAAATATTCAGGCTTGCCAGTCTGAATAAATTTGTAAATAAGTTGAGCAGTTTGCAAGTCACAGCAATCTTTAATAATTGTTAACACCTTTGAACTTAACCTAAATTTACTGATGTGATCAAATTTTTTGAGACCATAGATAAATATCAGGGCTCTGTTTCGCAATAGTAAGAACCATTACATTTTTCCCGAGTAAGGCAACGAGCGAAAGATGAAAGAGCATAGTACATAGTAGGAAACATTGTTGAGTGGACAATTTCCAACTTAGAAGACACTGGCAGTATTTTTACACATCTATATAACGTCTTTAACTTGATCACGACACTTTTACATATAGAGTTTACATGACTCTTAAAATCAAGATTGGAATCCAATGTGACTCCAAGGATTTTTAGAACAATGTCCATAACAAAAGGTTTGCCATCTAAAGTGATGAATTGATTAATGTAATCAACACGTGATTGACAATTCAAAGATGACCCGTTGACCTGCAAAACAGAAAATTTCTCCGAGTAAAACAGAAGCCTATTATTGATGTTTCGCACAGCCTCGGCTCCCCGTAATGGGTTGTAAGACACCAACAGTTGTGAATCATCTGTATAAGAGTAAAGAGAACAGAACTCCAACTGATATTTTAAATATGCAGTGTATACAAGAAAGAGTTTGGCCCCAAACAACTACCCTGAGGGACACCAACGGGTCTGGGTAGTACGGGAGACACCCGATCACTAACCTTTGTTCACTGAGTTCTCCCCAGTAAATACGACGAGAACCAACTTACTGAATTGTCATCAAAATATAATCTAAGCTTTGCAAACAACAACTCGAAGTTAACCGATTCAAAATCTTGTGAAAAATCCAAAGCAGTAACCAAGCTCTGAAATCCCTTATTCTTTGCAGAAAGCAGATCATCAGTAAAATTAAGAAGCACGGAGCAGGTGCTCAATCCCCTTCTAAAACCAGTTTGTTTCCTATTGGTTTCCCCTGGTATTATCCATAAAGAGCTTATGCCTGCAGAACAAACTGTGCATCAATGTTTTATTTCAAAATCATTGAAAGGATGAGGAAATGGTTCATAGGCGTGAGACCAACAATCAAACTTAATTGAATGCTGGATTATAACAATGCACCTAGTTAAACTACACTCTTTATTACTGTGGTTTGGACCAAAAAAATAATTACTATCGTTCCTTAGTCACCACATTCTCCTTATTTTTTCTGTTCCTTAAGCTAAAAAGCCACTTCAAAGGACATTACAGTATTTTAGAACAATAAAAACTTAAAACCAAATTTGCCTGAGAAGTTGAAATATATTCTAGTTCGGGCTTTCAGCACTGCTGGGGGAAGTGAGAAAACCGAATAGAGTGGTGTAAGGTTTCCCAAGGGAACTAATTTGAAGGAGATAGAGTTCATATATAAGAATATTGTAAATCAAACAGTTTTTTCGAAGCAGTCTCATTACTTTATTTACATAATTCGTTTGAGCGCAGTTTCGTATTGATTGGAACGATAGTTCAACGGACAATAAATAACAAGAAAAACTGCATGTTAGAAAGGTTATTGTGCTCTATATTAACTGAAGAAGATTGCAATAGAGCAATAAATACACATTTATCTTGTTATTTATTATCTAACTATAACTATTAAAAAAGAATAATTATATTAGTGTTTTAAAAACTATATTGTAAATTTGCTTTAGAATATTTTCTTTTATCATCAGTATTCATGAAACTGTTACCTTTATGACTGTAAGAATATATGAGACCATATTGAAATGACGACAATAATTTTTGTTCTTTCAGCAAAAAGTCACGTCATATAGAACAGGCAATAGAACATACGAGTATAATCATGAAATTTATTACACAATAACTTGAAGTTTCTTATTTATTATAGTTTTTCTTAAAAATACATACAGCGATAAATTCACTGAACGAACATGATCTTTTTTATTTCAAACTATTCAATTATATGTAACAAACATTTTCCAAATTTAAATAATTCTGTACATATTAAAAAATATACAAATTAACATGATTTTTTTTTAATTAAAAATATGGATACAGTAAAATTGACCATAGTGTTAGAGGATCATTTTTGTTTTTTTAACTATGTAACCATGTGTAAAAAGATTGCCCCACATTCTAACCACCCTCTATATACTGCTATATATATATATATATATATATATATACTTGAGTCGTTAAATTTATGCACACCATATGTTTTAGTGTAAAGGAATCTCCAGTTGCCACATTACGGCTGTGAAGTGCCACAGAGGACAAGCACTAACTGGTATATATTACTAGGCTCTGAATGCTTTTGTGACAGTATCTAGCATTGAACTCCTCGCCTCTACTTAGCCAAACCAGTTTACACGTGTATTACATCTATGCAATATTAAAAATTTTCTTCATTTAAAACCCTCTTATCCCCGTTTATACCGCAACGTGGACGTACACATGTTGTAAATATATTCAAACCGTGACTATATAATTATTATCAATTAAATAATATTGAATTTTCACAGATTACACCTGTTATTTCTTTTACGTAGATTATCAGACCTGTGAATTTGTTAAATATGGTAGTTTTAAAGAATTGTTAACGTATGAAACCGTATTTTATTGCGTCCAAAAAAGATGAAATTAAATTTAAAATATTTTTATCATTACTTTATACAGTGCATGGTAATGGTCATGGCAAACAATGACTGTTGACAGTGGTTTCCATGGACAACAATATCCCCAGAGGAGTACTACAGCAATTAACATAAGTAGCTGTAATGTAATAGCTTACTAAGGCATGCATTATACGCAATTTATTAGTGCTAGCAATAAAATTAATTACCGACAGATAAGCAATGCATATACGTAACAGTTTTTGAGTTTTAATGAGTATGTACTTGTTTGTTTTTTATAAATAAGCAAAAAATAACAGCACCTGAAAACACCGATAATATTTTTTAAATATTCTTGATCAGCATTCAGATAATAATATGTCTTTTGTAGTTTACTTTTCATAATGATTTTGGGAGTTCTATTTATTGACTGACAAATAGTCTAATTAGTAAATAACATGTAGAGCACGATGTCATATGAGTCATGTAGAGAATGAAACGTCATATTATTAACTGAATAAATATGATTTTTTACTCAAGAAGAATTCTCCCCAAGAATATTCATTTATCCAAGTAAGGTGTATTAGGATTAACATATTAAAGCATGGATCAGGAACGGTGCACCAGTTAGGTACATTGTCCGCGAAAATGATCCGATATAACATGTGGTCAGTACATACGGTCACAAGCGCTGCCACTTCCCTAGTTCCGAGCTAGACTAGAGGCTAGTGTGGGCATATGGATAAGTTATTGCCTACAGTGGACACAAAACACACAGAGTGTTAGCCGGCTATAATGAGCGACCTCAGTGAAAGGTTAGGTTATATTGTTATTTAAAGTGACGCGTTCTACTCTTTACTAAGTAGAATAAAGCAATATATTATGTGTACCTAATGGAAAAAACACGTAAGGTTGGATATCATTGAGGTCTTGGTAATAAATAACCGATATGCTAACTTTACTTATAGGCTATGTTTAAGAGTAGCTATTAAAACCTAAAAACACCACATTTAGATGTAAAAATAAAACAACTTTCCAAAATAGTGTAATAATGGTATCTTGGGATAACCTATTCCTGCCCGTGTTTTTTATTCCACACTAAATTAATCCTTTACTAGAAATTTAAAATGGACTTTCCTTAACGTCGGTGTCGACTCACACGCGCCGCGTCAGCATCTTGACTCTACATTGCAGCTGTAGTCGGAAAAAAGGAAAATTAAAAGACTAGAAGTCTAAAACATGAATACAGGCAGTGCCCGAAGTTGTAATATAAGTACTTGGGCTCTCAAAAAGGAAATCAAACTAAAAAAATGGTAGCACAAACATTTGCCTAAAACAAAATCACGATGGTATTAGCCAGGAACAACTTGTAATCACGACTACGTGGTCTCGTAAGAAGGACTTCACCACCGCTTAATGTATATTAATATGTCATATAAAACATCATCAAAGGAAAGTCATTTTACTATTTACAATTTTATTTTATATTACATTCAAAATAGATGTATTTCATGAAAGGACTTATTTACAATACAACAATGTAAATGGACAGGGAGCGCGAGGATTGGTTTGGCAGCTAGTTTTCAGCTACAAAGTTTAAGAGAGAAAAATAACTACACGTTCCAATTAGGTTATTATTCCGCAAAGACTTTAGTTCCAAGATCAGATTAAAGAATTTAGGAATAAGAATCTAAATATAAAAAGGTTTTGATTTATAATAATCGCAATACTTTTCATTTCACTAAGCAAGACTTCTATAAGGGAATTCTAGATTCAGAGCTGTAGTGGAATAAAATAGTCCACACTGCCAATAAGAGATATAACGATTTAAAGAAACATTTTTGGCGTTAAAGAAAACAGTAACCGTGTCAACTCTAATGAGACGCATCTGACCGCAAAGTTTTTGAACACTTAAACACGTCATAGTCGTATATAGCTTGAGCTTTATACTCATTTCTTTTGGTTCCGGCATTCAGAAAATGTGAACTTATGTTTGAAAATGAACGCTTTAATATTGCGGCAGACTAAATAAAATTTATTATTATTTATTATATATTTTATTTGACGTTATGTTACTCTACAATACATTTTTGTTTTATTCATTCCAATTGCAAAACCATGCGTATAGTGATATTTTACTCCTCGAATAGATTTTAAAATCGATAAAAATCACTTGTGGTTATGCATGGCTATAATTTTTAAATAATTTCTGGACTTCAAACTAAGATAGCTTAAATTTAGAATGGGATTAATTACTCTTAAGTCTTTGAAACATTTACATATATTATTATTATTATTTCAACACAATAACGATGATACAATTTCACTTGGTGCTGGCTTTGGCGGTGGATGTATTCAACAGAGAGTGTGTTTTACTAAGGAGAAATCCATTATTTTCTATTTTCGTAACGTAACTTTACCAAATAATGCTCAGTTGCTACACAGCGAGTGGAGTTTGCTGACTGTATGAGAGTAGTTATAAAAAAAATTCTGACTATGTAAATGTTTTTATTCTTAGTAAAAATAGCATAGAAAACTTTTGAAAACAGTTTAATCAAAAGATTTAAATGTAATGTAATTTTCTTTCAAATACAATTTCACATATTGTAAAGTATAATTTTAAGTGACGCTATAATTAAGAAAGGGCTATGTGAAAATAACTCTGTACAGATGTATGGTTAAAGAAATAAAATAAAACTGTTTCCATTTAGGAAACAAAAAATACCTAACATGCGCTTTGAAGGTTAGTAATGTTCGCTGGATAATATCTCCTTTTAATAACTTTATACTGTCTAAATATCCTTTCTATATAGAAATGAGGTGTTAATTAGGAATACCCTGAAATACTAGTAATGGATTTTGTGACATATATAAGTAAATAGCTTTTTAAAGTTCTTTGCATAGTATTTTACATTGATTTTAGGCTTTTTTTTAATGTGTGGTTAACATACTTACTGTTGGATTATATAAGGGTATTTAAGCAATTTTCAACATAGATTTGCTTTTGACCGGCATATTAATGTATATGTATATATTAAAACATTGAAGTTGTATACAAAATTAAGTATGCAGATAAAAAATTCAAATTTACCATGTATTTTATAAGTGTTATCAAACTTACATCGGTTGTATTTTGCCCGAAGTATTCTAGATATTTTATACAATGTGCTTTTTAAAGTATAAACTTCTTAAACTTTTAGTATTTCTATCTAGATGAGATTTCTGCTCGGAGAGATTTCAGAAATACATTTTTAATAATTTCTTGTACTATCAATCTTACTCTTTGTTTTAAAACCAAAGATTTAAAACATTTATAATTAATTACGTATATGACTACCTTGTCTTAGGACAATGCTTATGCAGAACATTTTGTTATGTTTAAAAGGCTGTTTATGTCAAGAAATATGTTTTTACTGTATGGGGTTTTCAAAATATGAATAGGCCTATGTGTTCATTTGTGATCGTAAGAATGTCCATGTAAAATTTCTACACAATCGGTTCAGTAGTTTCTTAGTTCTGAGCTATAAGTTTTTCAAACTTCAGGACGCTGGATGAGTTCTTTCTACAGATATCGTGCATAAACATGGGCATGAATTAAATTTTCTCACCAAAAAGTGTCAGGATAGGCTTTACTAAACGTTTGCCCAATACATATTAGCCAGAAGGTAATCCGTTCTTCATATATATTGGGGTTATATGATCTGATCATTTGTCTGTCCTTGTCAAGATGAAATTGAAACGTTTGACCAATTATGATCACAATTTTTGGTTCGAATTTCGTCTAAAGACGTGCATGTCATTTCTTTATCTTATTGCCCTAAAACTTACTATTAAATGTTATCGGTCAAGCGCGTTAAGCAATTTCTTCAAATTCGGTGTATTTTATTTGTTAACGTTAATATAGACGAATAAAAAGTATATACGAATGGTATATATATATATACATATATATATATATATATATATATATATATATATATATATATATATATATATTATATATATATATATATATATACATATATATATATATACATATATATACACTTATATGTATATATATATATATATATATATTAAATATATACACATATATAATCCATTTTATTACTTATAGAACATTATTTTAAATAATTTTGTGTTTTATTGCTAAGTTTAATTAAAATCTATAAAATATTGGTACATACAGTAACAAGGTTATTGATATTAACTATCAGTATTTTAATATATAATATGGTAAATATTGTCACTAAGAAATACGATATGGTGGAGTAGCATGGTCTTTCTTACCATATAAATGTAATGGTAATAACACTGTAATAAAGTTATGGTATAACGAATTTAAGTATCCTACATCAGGTTCACATTCAGTCCATTGTATTTTTCAACAGTACACCTAACACTATCCTAGTCAATCTAAATTCTGTCTAAGTTTCTAAGTTCTTTACTGCTCGTCTGAAAATTACATTGTAGGTTAAGCTAAATTGTTCAAGCTAAATAAAAGCATTTAATCCATTAAAGTGACATCGCGACGTATGTTGATACGTTATTTGAACACTCACATAACTGTTATTTACAGCAATAATCCCTTCCGTTTAATAATTAGTTTACTAAGAATTCCTTTCTCGGTGCCAACACCAGAGTAATGCAATAACATTTATTGTTTTGGGCTACTAAAGTTAATGTCACATTTTTGTGTTTTCTGTGGTAAAAGATTTTAAAGTACAGAATGTTTAAACCAGTTTATAACATAATTAGTTTAGTTATTATTTATACATAATAAAATAGTTGGTAATACCCTTTATTATGATAACGTTTTGAGTTTTATTTTAACATATTCTATACAGAAATGAAAACAAATTAGAATACTCTTGGAGCATTGGAAATATTTTCGTTCAATACCACTAGTGAATTACTGCTTATTTTCCAATATTAATTTAATTTTACGAGGCTTTTCAGAATCAAGGATTCCATCTTCAGGCAACTTCAGGATATTTATTTGTAAGGTTCCCTTAAGGTGGAATCTTTGATTCTGAAAGGCCTCGCAAAATTAAATTAATATTGGAAAATGTGCTGTAATTCACTAGTGGTTTTAAATGACAAATTTGTTAACGTTTGTAATCAATTCCTTTAGCTTTACAATAATTAGTATGGTTAAAAAAATATTGAAAGGTTTATTCGTAAATTTTATGTTACATATACAATGTACTGTATGCTGTAATATGATATATTTAGTTTGCATTTTATATCTGCTTCAGTTAGTAAACAGGGGCTTGAATTCTTAAATTAGGAATTCCTTTTTTATCGAGCATGGTTATGGTCTTTCCATGTACTTTTGCAGTATACTGCGTCAGTAAAATAGAATAAAAACTAAATTTAAGTGCATGGTTTCATGCAAACAAACATGTAGAAATAGTAGATCGTATAAATAATGATTATGATATCAAATATTATAAAACTAAGTTTAACATTAATAATTGTTAAATATGTGTAAGTAAAATTGTATACTACCCATGTCAAGGTTTTCTTAAGAAGTTAGATTTCAAATAAATAACAAGAATTTAATTTTATTAGATTTTTATTATAAATCCAACAATATGCCATTTATGAAAATTAGGTTTACATAAACTAAATTTTCCAATTTCCTGTAGTTCTGCATGTAAGTGCTCGCAATTACCCCCAATATTAGATAAAGTTCAATTGCAGGTCACATTTAAAATGTCTATAATTAGTTTTTTTCAATTTTGTCAATCATCCTTCAAATGAAAATTGTTTGTAGTTAGAAGAACTTGTAGTTGAAGCAGTTTGACCATAATAAATAGAATCAGGAGAAGAACTTCGAAACGTGACAAGCACTCGAATGTACAGAACAGAATCATAAGAATAAATAGAAAGGAAAGGTTTCAGTGAACTCGTTAGCACCTTTGTTCCCTTGTAATTTTCATATTAAAGGAACTTTCATTATAGAAATCATATAAATTATTGTGCTGATTTTGATCGTCAATAACTGTTATGTTTTTTTTTATGTATAAACAATTGGTCATATGTCACGTAATATGTTTTGACAAAATCTAGAGCTAATGTTAATACACATTTTGGTTACATTATTTTAGTATTTTTAACGACAGCAAGAACATTATGTCACCATAGTTTGTTGATCTGCGTTAGTGAAGTGTATAACTTGAATGGCTTGAAAAGTTTTATTTTTGTCTGTTCATAATTTCCAAGCTTGAGGACAAACTGACAGAAACTGAAAGTTATCCATGAAGCTTAATATTTATATAGACAATTTCGAGCTAGAGAATGGTGAATGTCCCTGCAGGGAATTTTGTAGAGCATTGATGAATAACCATTTATGAATATATAAGCAAATAGGTAAAACAATTACAATAGTAGATTTATTAAATATCCATACAAAAGATTAAATTTTATAGTTGAGTAACTAAAACACTTTTGACTAATAATAATTTAGTAAATATTATACGAAATATGAAAACTACTTGCATTGGATTCATATACATCAATAACTATATATTATATATATATATATATATATATATATATATATATATATATATATATATATATATATATATATATAAAATTAAATAAGGCTATTGCCATTTCTACAAATTTAATTAATGTTAACAAAAGTCGTTTGACAGGTATTTGGTCTTCCGATCATATGTCAGTTTAGTTATTTAAAAACATATGTGACAGATATAATTCAAAAACAATATAATTCAATCGTAAAAAGTAAAGACTTTGTGGTGTAATGGTAGCACATTCACCCGGCAAGTGAGAGATCCGGGTTCGAGTCCCGGCGGGGAAAGTAATTTTTGTGATTTAATGTTAATAGAAAAATTATATATATATATATATATATATATATATATGAAATGGGAATCATTTTGACTGCCACACGGTAATGATGTTGATCTAATCTGATGTTAGATGAAGGGAAAGGAGCAAAGCACGGTTCGTTACTTGCAGAGGTCGACGCTAAATCAGATTTTGGTTGAATGTCGTTATTATTTTGGATTTACCACCTCCATGTTCGTATTGTATAATTTGTTAGATATTTTAATTTCATGAAACATATTTCTATTATTATTTTTAATTTCAATTTTAGATTTATGAATGGAGACATATACAACATTGATACTTGAATATTGTATACAAATCAAAGAAAACTTTCGACATATGTAGTGAACATTCATATTTTGTATTTTTATAAGTTTTAATATTGTTCTAAATCCAAAAATTACCACACACATTTATTCCAAATGGTTTTCTTCAATAGTTAGCTTTAAAAAGGTTTGGATCTCACTCTAATATTTTATTGATACGAATGATCTGTTAATATTTACAACTCCCGATTTCTAGTGCAATACATTTTATTCGGAATAAAAGCTTGTAGATTTGGAGAAAACAATGTACTCGGTATATTTTGTCATCCTTGAAATAATTTTTTATATATAATATATATATATAATAACCTTTTTTATTTTAACAGTTTTATTGGCAGAAGATGTTTAGCAAATTTGCCAATATGGTCAAAATAAAGATAAGAATTTACAGTATATTATGGACTTTATATTTACGAAATAATGATAAAGTATGTAAATAATGTTAAACAAAGTATAACACTAGCTGTTGAAGATAGAAATATACCCTTACCTTAACGTGCAGAAAATCTTAATACATTAATAAACAAACAAGTGCGGAATTGGGCTGCCACTCAAAGGTATGAATGATATCTTATATAGATACAACATGAACTCCAGACTAGAATCAAGCAGTGTTATTGTCGAAACGTAGTGCTATATGTATTTACCAACATATAATTTGGCGAATATAAGAAATTCTACTACTCTTTTTAAATAATTTTACAAACTTTAAGCACATTTATTTAAATTTATTCATAAATATATTAAGTAACTTATTCATATTTATATTGTAAAAAGCGTTTATAAGCTTTAAATAAAAGTATTTTATTTTTACTGAATAACACATGTATTTTCATTCTCGATGTTATAAACAAAGTAACAAGATTTTCATAGAAATAGCGTTCGTAAGTTTTGTTTCTGGTATTCGGTTCATGAATGGTGATTTTAGCTAAGCCAGGCTAGAAAAGTGTTGTGAAAACGCCCATAAACCTAAAACGGAGCCTGAGAAGCATCTAAGGTATGATACATAGAGCTTGACAGTCATAATCGGTTGTGAACCAATGAAATAGGAAATGATCTGAAACATTGGGAATTACTCGTAAGTCAAAACCCCGATGGCGTACCGAATAGAAATGAATTGAAAGTTTGCTAACTACTATTGTCCTCGGGCTGTTTAATAGTCTCAAGTATAGACTGAGATCATCTAAGATTGTGGAATTGCTGGTTTATTGAGTCAGAGGGAAATATAATTATTATTGGGAATACACATGTAAAACTTCTTATAATTATAGAGATAAATTTACTGACAGTCAGCTCTCTATATTTTTTTAATGAAAAAACTCTCTCACATACAAGTACGTTCTCATAAATATATTATAAACATTTCTGTAGAGCGAGAAGCGATTTTTGGAATATAGAGGCCAATCATATAGAGCAATGTTGTAAAATTGTCAAATTAGGAGTAGCAACATTGAAAATTTTATACCATCGACTTCAAAAGTTTTTTGATAAAATGCATGGCGTCAACAAATTTTCATTTTGTACCACATTAATGGCTGTTAATATGTGCAAAAGTGGGGAATCATATCTAAACATGTAATAAGCGTTATTGGAATACCATATAACCCGTTAAAAAAAGCACAACCGTTGACTTTAAATAATATATAAAAGTCACTTATAATATAGTTATAGAAATATCATAAGTTTTGAACATATTTTGTAAGTGTTTTCTTTAAGAAAAATAAGTAATCCGGTGTTCTAGCTTACAACTGTCCGTGTCTCCATCGTGAAAGACAAAGCAAATGGTCCAAATGAGATTTTATATTGTAAGATTATTACAAGGCTATGAAAAACAGTTTTGTTTATATCTTTCAGAAACAGAAATGTAACATTTCCTGAGGTACATGCCTCTTCTGCAGGTGTTAAAACAGAAATCAAAAAGCTAAAAAAGCACGAATATTAATAAATTAGCAAATGAAACTGCGAGCTTCTACTCGGAAATAGAGAAGTTACAAGTAAAGAATGAATAATGTAGCTTAGATTAAGCACAGAAGCTAGAACAAGCCAACGTAAAACACTTCAATAGTGTGCTAATGTTATCTCTTTTGTCGAAATATTCCATATTTTTCATAAAGATGGTCGACCATCCTTTAAAATCAACCACCTCCTAAAATGCGCTAATTCTATGTCCGTAAATATATATGTACGTGTAAAGCTATTATTCTTTGTTAGGGTAATAGGGAAAATGTTTGACAGGAATTTACAGAGTTCCCTGTAGCATTCATAGTCAACACAATCGAACTAGCTCAGGTTACTGTTTGGTAACTCAGTGCTGTAGTAACAGCTTGCCTTGCCAACTAGTCGTGTAACTACAGAACTAATTAATTATCGGTCTCGTTGGCTGCTCATAGTTGTTGTTAGCGCACAGTTTACTTCTCTAGATTGTATCTGCCATTGCCATAACACTGTGTTCTCTAACGATAAACCACCACAACGCAAATCTACCTAAAACTAATATAGTGCTATAATTTAAAGACAATATCATGTGATATGATAGTAGGTGCAATATAAACAAACATCACCAATTATAAAATTATTGATTCAATTTGTAAAACAGACATATATTTTACATGTTCGCCGATAATTGTTGTTTATATTACAAAAATACCGATTCCTTTAATGTATGTAACTAAAAAAAGTGTTACGCACACCACGTCATGAGGAACAAGTTTCGCTGAAGCAGCATGTAACATTTGAAGTCTAGAGCTAAGATTTACTATGTCACATGTTAAAATGTCATATAAGTGTGTTTCATTTATTTACAAATTCATATAATCAGAGATATCCTATCGATATTACGCTACATATACAACTAATATTAACATATTTGTAATAATTAATGCTGCCTATAAATGAAGCTGAATAAAAGGTTTCAAATCTCTTTAAACCTATATTTACCTTTTACGCGTTTTAATTTAATATGGAGTTGTTATTTTTTGTTATATTTTTTACATTTTAATGATATATAATTTTGGATATAGTATAAATTAGTTGGGATGCGCTTAAAATGTTAAAATTTAAGATTAAAGATAAAAAACGACCATGAGCTTGAAAGGTACTAGTGAAAAGCGTTCTCAACAGACGACGCCATCATCCTTCTCAATCCAATTCTTTACCATTATTAATATTAGTAAACATGTAAGCAACTGTACTTTAAAAGTAGTTATTTTGTTAGTGTTGCTTGTCATAAACTAGAAATATATATTTTTATTGGAGGAAATAGAAAATGTAATAAATAAACTTTTTAGATCTTATGATTAGTAGGTTTAATAAATAGGGTTAGGGTTTTTTTAGCAATTGCACTGCAAATAAGAAATCTTGTATAAGTGTTTTTATTAATTCTTTTGTTTTATTAATCAGGTGAAGCGGTAACACATTTATCTATATAAATTTTGATAAATATACTAAATACCTCTTTTAATAATATAAATTGAAACTAGCAATTTTAGAAGTGTGGAATATTTCTTTTACGTATAATTTTAATTTTTAACTATTAAAAACACGAAAATGATTACAGTTATTTAAGTCAGGACATGTACACTAAAGAGCAGACAATAGGATAGCGTATTTATAGATTAGTTTTTATCCAAAACATTTTTATATTTCACAGCTAAGCCTTACTTTAAATCAAATTTTGTGTGCTACGAAGGAAAAATATAGATTTATTTAATAAATACTTTGTTTTTACAATCCAAATATTTTATAGTTTCCCTTAATTTATATTGTTTGAATGTTAAATGAACTATTTTATGTTATTAAATGCATAAGATACTTTTAAATTGTAGAAATATTTAATTACTTTAGTATTACATCCTAACGTGGTATTCTATGTGTAATATTACGTGCAAACAAAAGCAATCATCTAACCAGCATAGGTGTATGCAGAAACGTTTACTGAAATGTAAACTTCGTACAAATGAGAATTATCTTGCATCTTTATAACAATGCAAGAAGCTAATTACATTCATCTAAGTACTCAGCATACACTTCGCTCTTGAGTTAGTTTAATAAATATTCTCTAGTTAGAAATAGAAATAGAATTATAAAATAAAAGGGAATTTTTTTGTAATGCGCTTGATTATAATTAATTATAAAACTAGGAAGAATAAATAAGTAAAGTACTTGGAAGGAAGCTAGGTGTGACGTTAATTAAGGGGGAGAAATGATAGCATAGAGAAATTATGTTCACTATTTAAATCATGACCAATATGAATCTAGAATTTCAAACCACCGATTATTGGCTTCTAATTATGGTGGTCAATAATAATTGATTAATCATATTAATTACGCCTCACTCTGCTTTTATCCTCTTATGCTAATAAAAGTTGATGCTTTAACTATTATTACCTCCTTTATTGGCTGAAAGTTAGCCCAACCTCTCTCATGAAATTAGGAAAATATTTTTTGTTTGTTTCTCAATCTACAGGTTTGGCTGTATATTTGTCAGTATGATATGTGTCGAAGAAAAACTTACCTATGGGCTTCAAACTGTGCATATAGCTCTATTTTTAAATTTGAAACATAGAGTTAAATAACGGTGTATCTTACTCAATGGGATTTGGCTAAGCGTGAGTGAATATTTTTACATTTCTCCTATGGATAACCGTAATTGCAACAAGAATATAGCAGTAGAAATAAATTTGTAAACAAACTCAGTATACTCATAAGCGGTTTATCCCGAATCATGTTATCACATGTAACTTAATCATCACAAAAAAGCACAATTTTATAGTGAATTATAATTTAGACTACTTGCTATTTAATTACTGGTTTGAAACTCAATTTAATGAAAAAGTGTAAGTAATTCTGTTGCCTGATGTTTTACGAAGGAGTTTATCAGTATAATTTAAATTTTACATGAAACTGCATTTCTAAATAAACAAGAATTACTTCTGTAAAGTTGCACGTGCAACAATTAAATTTTACCGATTTTCGAAAGGGCCATATTCAATAAGCTGAAGTAATTGCTGTTTTGTTTGCAAAGGGATGTAAGAATTTTATTTCAGTATAATAGTCTGTCCTTGTATTTGTCAGTAAGGTATTTTCAAATAAGATGTAGAATTAAAATTGTGTATACTTCCGAGTCAGATTGGAAAGATTCCCAGCGGAGTGTGATTGGTATGCCGTATTTACAGAAAACATACACTAAACACCTCTAAGGCTAGAGACATTCGCATAATGGTCAAGTCCATTAATGGTACTTGTACGTTAAATAATTATTACAAAGGATAGAGTGAATTGCAAGAGGAAGTGTTATTTTTTAATGTTAAAAACTAGAATAAAATTTACAGTTTGTTAAGAAATATACTATTAGAAACTTCACAATAAAATTATTTGAAACTAATAAAAAGTATTTAGACATAAAAATCTTGACAGAAATTAGAGGTGAAGATAAATGTCCTTAAATAACTTTCACCATATTGTCACAGAAAAAACATAGGTGATTGATTCCCTTAATATCCTTAAACAAAAACCAATAATACAAATTCTCAAAAACTATAGATTATAATAATAAATTAGTCCTAAGTAAGAGATTGTATACAGTTTATAATAACGTATAAAAACGATCAAAAATAATAATTTATTTAGGTACGGTTTTCTTATAATTCAGAGGTACCTACTGTTGTGTCTGTTAGTACACCTTCTAGAGTACTGAGGCCGCATACAATAAGATTCGTATACTGTATAGTTATTTTTTCAATATAATATAAAAAATTAAGTTTTGTACTAATTCTTACTAACTATATAACTGTTAATAAAATCAATTTTCATTTCATACGAATAATGTTTAATAGTGATACTCTAGGTGTACGTAGTATGTAAACCCAGAGTTAATAGCGAATATACCATTCTCTTCTAAGCTAATAAAGAAACTGACGATTCCTTACGATGTACATGAAACGTTGCTAAAATTATTTTATTGTGAAGTTTCCAATAGCATATTTCTTATCAAATTTGAAATTTTATTCTAAGTTTTATTCCATTACCGTAATTTATTACGTAAAAATCAATTACGTCTCTTACAGTTTAATGATTTTGGGCCGTAGTAGTTCTCAATGAAAGTGTTTAATCTAGCTATTTAAGAGTATATTACGCCGAACACAAATTACACTTGTACTCAAGGGATTTATATAGACTGATCAAGAAATATGACATTTAATTAATACTTTACTGTGTAAAAGATTTTAACAAGTGCCGTAGCATTCAACTCATCTAGATCCTAATATGCCAGAGATAACATTATAATAATTACTTATTCAGGATACGGTAAGCCACGGAAGAGCATTGAATTAGTGGACTAAGTTACATTGAGTTTTAGCCTGTTAAAGGTCTTTCGCAATCAGCTAAAAATAAACAATATGTTATGATTCTGGTCATAACAATACAGAAACCGTATTTACTGTCCTAAGTAACATGATAGGTGAATAAAACACCCGGCCCCTATGTCCGATTGTTAATATATTCCGTAACAAAATATACAAGAGAGCTGTTGTAAAAAGAAACTTCGTGGAATATATTAATCTCACGTGTCATATGACTGTTATTTAATGAATATTTCCGAGTTATTTAATCTCACAACGTATTAATCCTCACAGTTAATGAAGTTTTTACAACAATGCCTTTTAAACATTTAAATTATTTGTATTTCACTTGGGACCATAATGAAACCTCTTTTTCTCTCAGTTTTTCTTTAAGCTTGTACTGAGAGAATAGCAATAGATGAAAGCAAGTTCTGCGAGTGAAATGTGGTGGTTTAGTCTTAAACGTCTTCAAAGAGAATTAGGCTGAAAGTTTCAACTGTAACTGTTCATAAGTTTCACCGTTGAAGCATCCACTTGAGTGGATTACCGCTGTAGTATGAGGGGCGATGAGAGTAGTAAGTCGTTACTTCGCCTCACGTGCACATTGTTTGCATGGCTTGAAACACGAACACGCAACCAACGCAGGAAGAAAAGTATTGTTTGTATGCTGACTTCAAATAAAATACTCTGTTTTGTTTACTACTTAATGACTAAATAAAGTGTTGCCTATCAGCTTGATCCACAATTTATTTGCACTTATTATTCTTTCAAAGTGCATAAGCCTAGCAAATAAGATGAATATTTTTCAAAACACAAGTTTACACACACAATTGTGAATTGCATTGCTGTGTTGCATTAAACTCAGTTAAGACACTTTATGGACTATCTAATAACATGATAAATTTACACATGATATAATGCCTGTTAAATCTCAAATAAAAATATTATTTCATACAATTATATTGTTAAATTTGTAATTATTAATATATTGAATATACTTTAACAAAGAATAAAAAAAGGACGGAAATTACTCAAAGTGAAGAATAATTAAAAATAAAAATATTGCAATTTTTCCAAAATATTTCTGATAGAAAGGTTCATAAGTATAATAGACAACGTGTGTCCTTGCAATACATCAATGTGCCTCAACACTAGACAATCTAAATGCATACTAATTCCTTCATTGAAATTCAGGATACGTCATTTATGTCATGTGGAGAAATTAAATCCATGTAACTGTCAATATACTGAACACTGTATTACATTTAAGAAGCGTCTTAGAATATATTTATCTAGTTTTTTGTGTAAACTGGAGCATTCAATAACTAAAGTTAAAAGTTTTATAAATAACTGTATATTACCCTTATATTTATCCTACTAATGACCATGGAATTCATTCTTGTTTCGTATTTTAAAATTATACAAGTGATAAAAATCTTACATAAATATTTTCTAATCTTTGTGTGATGCAAGAAAAAAAATATTGACTAAAAATGCGACGATTAATTCTTTGTTCTAATTCATTATGAGTCCATTGCTAAACTAACGCTGAGATTTATATGTTTTAGAATTATCACTTTTCTAAAAATATAGGTTACTTTATCAAATTGTGTAGGCTTAAGTAAACATCATGTTGCAAAAATCTATTATATTAATTCCTGTATGATTTCATGCCATCCTAGAATCTAAACGATAAAATCACCTTCCTCCTGCTATCAGATTACCTGCCTTTTCAGACTTCAAGTCGAGGAAAACTCGTATAACATACTGAGTAGAATAATATTTTAATATTATAACTTTGACTTTTAGTAAAGTTTTGATAAAATTAAGAATAGATTGTCTAAATTGTTTATAGTTACAAAGACTATAAACCCTTGCCCCACTTTTCATCTACAATTGCATTTTCCATATAGAGTCTTATTAGTATGATGCAATCGAGTCGTAACAGTTTCAAAGCTATTTGCTTACTAGTGTTTCAGGCTACCTCCTATTTAGACCCGTATCTAAAATGAAGGTGCTCACCACCAGTATGCAACCCACGTCTGTCTATTAATTATAGCAACCAGTCATTTTCATCCGCCTGCCATCACAACCTCCCTAATATTTGCTTACTAGTGTTTCAGGCTACCTCCTATTTAGACCCGTATCTAAAATGAAGGTGCTCACCACCAGTACGCAACCCACGTCTGTCTGTTAATTATAGCAACCAGTCATTTTCATCCGCCTGCCATCACAACCTCCCTAATATTTGCTTACTAGTGTTTCAGGCTACCTCCTATTTAGACCCGTATCTAAAATGAAGGTGCTCACCACTAGTATGCAACCCACGTCTGTCTGTTAATTATAGCAACCAGTCATTTTCATCCGCCTGCCATCACAACCTCCCTAATATTTGGAATGAACTACATGCAATCATCCATCTGAAGCCATCATCATTGCTGTTGTTTACCTAACTTTCCTCAACAGCATCTTAACTCTTAGGAGCCCAATTCCTCTAATCATATCTGTTACTGCTAGTGTCTCACTATAAATTTTAGTTAAATTGATGTGACTGCCGTGCTAATACGTGCACTGAATGTCATCATTATAGTGATGGGATTGATAAAACTGTTTACTTTCATATGCATTTCTAAAACATTACAGTAAATTTACTGAAATACCAGTGGTTAAAAGAACATGTTTCAGTTATTGATATGTAGAATTTTGATTTATTTGTTAAGCAACTGATTAATAGAGATGTTGTATTATGCTGATATATCGCTGGGTTATAGTTTTTTTAAAGAATAATGCCCTTATAGAATGTAAAATCTTTAATTAAAAGTTAAGAGCGGTTGATATTTAATATATTCGAGTACTTTGTACACGAATTAAAAAGTAGTGACAATTGACATAACAAATATTAACACATTTAGATTGATCGTGTTAATTACAAAATGAACCCCTACAATCAAAGAGTTAAAGTTATTTATCTGAAGGCACACCGATGTTGGATTTGAACAGGTAAAGCGAAATATTCCACATAATCGAGTGAGTTTGGTGCACCGCCAATAAACTTTAGTCTACCCTTCCGTTTCTGGTTAGAGGCTATTCTGTTTATTGGGTGATGTAAACGGTGTGCATATTGCATATGTTAGTTTGTTTCCACAGTATGATAGTATAGTGAGTATTCGTTGTATTTTCTTGTAAATAAGATCTACGTAAAAACGTATAAAACCGTTACATATTTATTCCAGAAACAGGTTATGTATGATAATGCCTATAGGTATGTAGTAAATCTGTGATTTTCAAGGTTGGAGACTTAATAATACGTATTAGATTAAAACAAGTAAAAAAACTATATGTTAGTGTCACTCGTACAATGTAGCTACTGTTATTTATTTTGAAATAGTTTTTTTTCAAAATAAATATGTAAATTTTAAGGTTATACTATAGAGTTTAATCTATAATTTCATAAAATGGTAAACGTATATTAGAATTAAACACATCAAGGTCCCCAAATAATGTTATTTTTTTCTTATTTTATAAATAAAATTAACATTTAATCCAATTTTTATTTGGTAACCCAGTCTCATTCTTTTGTTTTATGTCATTAGCTCAGATAAAGTACCTACTTACCCTTCAATAGGCCTTACAAATTTAAATACGTTTTTTCGAAATAAGTGTTTGTTTTTGTTGTGTAATTTGTGTTATATGATTTTAACTACAAAATCGAAGCCATTGGGAGAATAATATTTAGCCCTGTGTCTAATCAAGATTTCGGAGAATAAATCTTTTCTGAAACATGTATATTTAGACAACACTTCACGATAATCTTTTTAATGACGGAGGAAGGAATACATTAAGATTTTTAGAATAAATACAATTAAATGTTTAAAGGCGTTGTGAAAGTTTAATCCAAAGCCTAAGAACTGATCTATATAAGACAAAGTTACCAAGAAAGAAATCATGGAACAGTTCATAACGAGAACTAACAGTAAAATTATTTTTGTATAAAAATAAAGATAAATAAAACTTTAGGGGAACTCAGATTTATACTACTCTTTCTATATACTATAATTTTACAACGGAAATAAAACATACCTATCTTATTTGTATACATTTAAATTATCTATTAATACCAACAGTAATAAAATGGACCCGATTTTCGGTTCAAAATAGTCACATTACAAATTTTTTGGATCACTACATAACAAATAACTCAATTTTATACTCAAATCAAATCAATCAGTCAACATTATTCATAAAGCTTTGAATGACCCTTTGAAAATGTCTGCAAGATAAGGTGGCTTGTTTCTTAACGTTAAGTCGTGAACCAAGTATTTAAATATTATTTCTGATTGTTTGATAATCTGCTTGATAATTTTAAAACTTTTGATAGATGACGAAGCCACAAGGGGAGGTGTTACACATTATTAAATGGTCCTTTGTAGTATCCGTACTACGTAGTAATGTATCCTATGATATGGATAACTTGGATAACTTGTACCGTTATTTAATTGTACTTTATATAGTACATATTTTCGCAACCCAGTTACTTGTTACTGGTTAGTATCAGTTACATCTGATGTTCTCGGAACTAATGTCTTGGTGGATTGATAACCTAATTGGCACGCGTATTAATTTTTTCTCTCGGGAACTTTGTAGCTGACGTTCTTGCTGTCGAGTAACATCTCACGCACCATGTTCCGCAAGTAAAAATGTATATTTGCGTATTATAAGTTAGCCCTTTCATGCGAAACATGAAAATTTGAACGTAATGTAAAGTAAAATTAAAACTTTTAAAGAATTTACCTTGAATGTGTTTTATTTGCCAGATCAACTGGAATAATATTTGTTGCGATGTCCTTCTGACAAGACCGCGTTATCGTGATTATAAGTTGTCTCGATAAATATGTCTCACTAATACCGTCGCGATTTTGTTTTAGGCGTAATATTTAATTTATTTTACCAACTAGAAGTAGTGCTTTTATGTTTATTTACCAATATTAAACATATATGTAATCTTCGAATTTCGAGTATTCATTACTTAGCGGTATCCAACCCCCTGTGCATTGTCCATTCGGTAAAAACTAAGTGTCTACCACAGAGCGATGATATTATCTTGTATAAATATAATAAACTTAAGTTCAGGGTAACCTTCTAGCTAAAAAATCTGTTATATATTGTGTATCTGTTCTTTCGAAAATGAATTTGTTTAATACATAGGTACCAAGTGTATTTTTACTTTTTTTAAGTAGATATTAAGAAACACGTATTTATGGTTGTTTTTAAAACTCTCATGGAGAATATGGTTTAGCATTGAACACATACAGTTCGTTCACATAAAAGGAGTATTTACATTATGGTAGAAATTGAAGCTATTGTTTCGCAATAATTATAGAGTATGTATAAATGAAAAAATATTGTATATTTATATACTGTTTTAATCATGTATTATGTATAAATTCGTTTGAAAGAAAATGAGTTTGTATATTCCTGCAATAAACGGTTTTATATTCTATTCTATTCTATCTAAAATTTAAGATAAACATTAGGTTTGATAAAAATTACACATAGTAATAATTGATGTTTAATATAATCAAAATTGCATAGCAAAAATAGCATTTCAAATAATGTGCGTTGTATAGGATTATTGAATGAAACAATACATGGTCAGTCATAATTAGAATAAAAGGCTTTCTATATATAAACATTCCAATCTGTTATTTTTAACTGAGATAACACTATTAAAAATGACCAAAAAGAATGAAATCTTTGAAATTGTATTTACATTTTAACTTTGTCATTCCAAACCAAAAAACATTCAAATATATGAAAGAAAGATAAAGCAAAATAAATTTGCGCGGAGAAACAATATCATATTGACACACGTGTATTGTTTTCTTGTTGGCGTATCATACGATCCGTACAAATAAATTTGAGAGTCCTCATAAAGTGGAATGACGCTGTTAATGTATTCAGAAGCACAAATACACTAGAGCATGCTTGTAAAAGCCCAACGACAGCGTAAATTCATTCCAAACAAGTGCAAAATTTGCTTTTATGAATTCTTCTGCTTTCGTAACCTTATTACCAGTACTTTTCCAAGCATTTCGTGCTAAGAACGTAAATGACGAGTATCAGTATCACGTGTATGTCTCATTCAAAAATACTTGCATTGCCTAAAGCGTTTGAGTAAGGTTGTTGCAAATAAATCATATTATTGTGAGAACAAATCACATAAGAAATAGAAAATAAAGTATACAAAGTAAAGCCTGAAACTTGTTTTCGTAATAACGAAGTATAACAGTTTTTTTTTATTTATTGAGTTTAATCAAATTAATTTAAATATATTTTATAAAACATAAATATATTTTATTGTCAAAACTTCAATACTGCAAACACATTACATACGTTAACGCCTTTCTACTACTAAAGAATATATAATACTTAACTCGAATGTCTATTACCACGTAAATATTGTCAAACATAACGATATTTCTGAGCAAGAGGTGAAAAAGAAGCAGAGCCTGTCGAAACCCAGTACCATTCTGTTATTACACAAGTGCGGTTTTAACCAACCCCGCGGTTGACGTAAAGTTGTAATGAAACAGGTCAACCACTCATATAAGTGTATATTTATCAATTGCCATTTGTTATATAATTATTTAATCGACATGCATGTCTGAATAAAAATATTTTCAGATACCTTCACCTCATGTAAATCCACGACTGACAAATCCTTTATTATCACACACGTGTTGTAATATTGATATTTATATTGCCACTGAAATAAGTCAGCAACCGTGCAACGTGCTGTTATATTCCTTTCTGATTATCAATAAGTTGGGACTTGTTAATACAAAATGATATATAGTTCTTTTTGTACATTGAAGGAGTGTTAACAAAACAAGCAAACATGTTACCTTATATTTTTAATCATCCACAAGATAATACATTGTTTTAAGTTTTAGGAAAAGTGCAAAGTTAACCATTTAGGTTCAGGAATTGTAATAAAAATAAATGTAAGCCTCTAATATAGTATTTTTTGTATGCCATATACAGCAAATATTTCCTTTATTGGCGAAATTCATTTCTTTGTGTGTGTGTGTCTCCGCGTGTTTGTGCATATATGTATAATGTGTAAATAGAATATATGGAACTTATACATTAAACAATTTAATATTTATAAAACATTTTTAAAGATGTATTTAAAGAAAACAAATTATGATTTTAGAACTGTAGATTACAGGAAGTATCAAAGTTGTTCCACTTTTATTAGTTATGGTAGTATACTGCATAGTACCAAATGAAATCTAATTAGAGAAAAAAACTGCAGTATAAGAGTCAAAACGTTTACACGTCCTCTTAACGTGTAATTTAACGTCATATTTACACAGGCCGTAGTAACAATATAAAAGTCTTGTATTGTTAGCTTAATTGTTGTGAATATTTTAAGTCAATATTTATAAAGGAATGAATAGTACGTGAAGTTGTCACTGTTTATAACTTTTTTAGCTAAATATCACATAATTTATATACGAATTTTGAAATTTAAATAAGAAGTCTATTTCAATATTACTACAAAGGCAGGAGAATCTTCATTTCAGTCTGTCTGAAGACCTACAGACTTCTAGCTTCTAAGCTTCATTTCTATATAGGAAACATACAGTTTGATGATTTTCATGTTACATTGGGCTAAACGTTATCAAAATAATATTTTTAATACATAATAAATTATGATACATTTCTCATATGTATAGCAATGATTATAAATAAAGATATTCTGAGGATTATAATGTAGGAAAATAATGTTGTAAAATAATAAGAAAGTTTGACATATAACATAGTGGAACGTGTAGCATAGCTATCCGTATACTATATTGAGAAACATTTTATTTGTAGGCATTACATTTTAGGCTAAAGAAGAATATAAGCTATATCATGGTGTAAGTCTATGTATAATATTCGGTCAAACGTTAATAAAGCCACAAATTAGTACACTGAGTTTTATATGGAATTTTGATATTGAATAAGCAGTCAATCATGTATTTGTCTACATACCTTTTTCAATTGACTATCACAGAAGAAGCCTCAAGAATAGGCCGGCCAGAACTGTCACTCTATAGATACCGTTTATCACGAATGGCCACATGGGGAAATCACTGTGAAATTTAACAGTGATTTCCTTTAACAGTGATCTTAGTAACAGTCAGCGGATCTGACTGTTACTAAGCAGAGCTTCCCCGGATTTGTATGAGCCTCGGTTTGACTTGTAACCGATCAACTGTGTAGACCTCAACCCTCAACTAACAGAGTCAGTTCTTAATACAATCACTGTTGTTCTGCAACGAGTGATCCTAACAAGTTGTAACAGGCATCACGCACTAACGCGTCTCATGCGGTCAAAGTGGTGATTAAATTCAAGAACAAGATTATATAAGTAGTCAAAGTACAATTTTTATAGTTTAACTTAATAAGTTAAATTTTCATAGGCACACGTATTTGGGTACCACCTGAAGACAATAAACAATAGAAGGAGTTTTTAATCATTCCATAAATAATCATAAGAATTTAAAATAATAAATTTTGGTATTTTAATTAAAAGTGAAGGAAAATACGTTAAAAAGGGTATGCTATTTGAAAAAATGTATTAAAAATACGATTAATGGAAAATTTTAAGAAAACATGTAATTAATTAAAGACATTTTCTCTTACTTATACATATGTGTCATTTGTAATGGTAATTTAAAAAGACAATGACAATTGTTATTTTGACAACGATTTTAACAACAAATAAACATTTACCATAAAAAATATAACATGTTCATGAATAAAAAAATCTTTTAAATGTTATGATAAAACAATATACACATTTGGGTGTACACCTTAGAAGTTTGCACCAATGAATGCAACAGGTTATACAGTATTTTGAGTATCAAAAAATAATTATTGTTTGATTTTAATAATTTAATGCAATATACTTGATTATGTTTTTCAAATAAGCCTCAGAATGTGCAAGTGTACATATTAGAAAATATAGATTTAAAAATATTTCTTCCAGAGGCACTGCATTTACATATATCAGTGTATATAAAGACATTATTACATTATGTTTAATAATAGGTTTTTCTGTTATAAATATAAAAAGCAGAAAGTATATAAACCAAAATATTAATGAATTATGAGTAATTACACGTGGAATTGTATAGAATACAAGAATTTAAATATTCCTTTTTTCACTTCATAAAACTAGTAGTTTAATATAAACCTTAGAACAAAATAGAAAACACTTGTTCAAATAAAGTATGATATTACTGACTCAGGCGGTTCACAACTTTTCTATAGTTGTTTTGGTTAAAGCGGTTTGCGATTCCAATAAATCACTCAGCAACGCCGTGGCTTGATTCTGAAAGCTTTACGCTTACATACTACATCAAAAGGAAATTTAGTTTGGAACTGTACCAAAGTTTCACAATTCCTCGGACGACGATTGAAAGCTTTCACTGCCACAAATGTAGGCTTTCATTCATTTATCTTCCGTAAGCAGATAATTTAAAACGTGTTAGTTAACTTTTTCCGATTAAGTTATGTTTTTAAACAATTTACATTACAAAACGTATCGAAGACGCATAAGTAGAAGAATAGGGGAAATAGGTTATGAATATTCCTACATTTCATAATTATTGACAAAGAGTTCAAGTCACAAAACTGTATGTTTATATGAAGATATACGTATTTGCATTAAAAAAATAAATTGTGCGTTTCATGTCAACGATTCCATCTGTTAAACTAATTTAAAATAGTTTAATTTAAATCTAATTGGTATAAAATTATAAATTGGCTGAGCATTCGCATAACATATCGCACGTGGAGTTAAAGAATTAAAATTTCCGGCTGTGTGTCTATCTGCCTGCACGATATCTTGAAAACGAACCGACGTACTGTATATATATATATATATATATATATATATATATATATATATATATATATATATATGAAATGTTATACAAAGCTTCACTTTGTACATTAGCTCAGCTTAATGATTCCGTGGGATGTGGCTGAGCATTGGCTAATATATGTATTTGTCTTATGAGCGACTATGTTGGCAAAATAAATAAACTCATAAAGAAGATGAGACAATATAGGTTTGTAATAGGTTTCATATTAACACAAACGGATTGTTTGTACAGAAAACTAAAAAAATACAGTAGAAGTGAATGTTAAAAGTTAGTGGCTAGACATGAATTCAGCGTACACTTGCTTTTTGTTACCCTCTCTCTCTCAACTAACCTTTTATCATTGAAACACTTATATGAAACCTTATTCAATGAACAAAAGTGTGAATTAAAATCTTGAATAAAATTAGAATGATTAGTCAAATATTGGAATTTGGCTGGTTGCCATAGAAGCCTAACTGGTTGACAAAATTTTTTTGTTATTTTCCAGAGGGATATAAACTTTTCTTTTGTATTTGTAATTTGTCTGTCAACCTGACCTAAGAATATTTTGAAAATGAAAAAAACTATGGCCTTGAAATTTTGCAACCTTTTCAGAGCTTGTTATATTATAGGTGGTGTTGCATACTACAAGGTTCTACATTTAATTTTTTGTACAATGTTAAATCTAAGCTTTAAAAATTTAATTACTATTTTTTTCTTATTGCACTTACGTATAGATTGACCTTTCGGCTCTATGCCTTTTATTATTCCATTTCCAATGATCGCAGGGTCGCTGAGCCCAGACAAATGGCTAAATGTACTGGTAAATTTCGTGTTTTAATTTTGAACAAATGTGTGGTAAGCATGGTTAATGTAATATTCGACGACTTTTTGTGGCATTGTAGTACTTTATAAAGCTGTTTCAAATCAATATCTATGTTATTCCTCTTATGAAAATATATCAGCACTACATATACTTCCTTGAATAGTAAAATTGTTCTGTATTAAATCCATAAAACGTAGGAAGAACGGGGGGAAATTTTTCAGTATGTGACACAGGTGAGAAAGAAAGACGGGGTTAATGAGGTACTCTGTTGTGTTTTGAGCACTTCAATTCTGGCACTCAGCACCTCCATTGACACTGTACAAACATCATCTCTAGTTTTCTTTTGTTGACCATCGTCGAAAGAAGTACATGAAGAAAATAATTTAGACGATTGTTGTAACAAACTAATTTCCGTTGGTTTTATATATAACAAAATTGATGACATGAATGCAATGCAATTTTTTGTAATAACAAACTATTAGGAGGATTTTTTGGTAAAATTACAACATAGACTTTTATTCAAACCATATTAAATACATGAAAACTTTATATAGTCGATAACATTCTATAAATTATATATTAAATCCTAAAATTAATTACTATTTTAAAGTGGTACACTAATTGTAATTCAAAACGTACTTCTTCAACACTGAGGTTGTGAGTTAGAGAATAAGAGTACGGCATAGTTTTGCTTCGGCATTAGGGCTACCCGATGTTAATCATACGGCTTCGGATAACCAGTCCATCTGGTGAGGTAACCGAGTATCAGGTATTAACTGAAACAATAACATTTAGCACTGAAGTCTGCGTTAAAATTTAATAGACACACAAAATATATTACATACCTTGTGGTTCTGAAAACATCAAACCGATAATGTATACCACAAAAGAGAAGAGATAAACAGTTTCTTTTATGATCAAACCTGAAAATTTTTATTTCCAAGACCAATGCTTAAAGGGGACATAAAGGGATTGTGGTTTTTATTTTATACAAAGTGTTATGTTCTATTTACTTTTAAATATTGATGATATAATTCAAAGACTCATAGGCATTACTTTTACGGTCTTTTGATTCACTTTTAATGTCATATACATTATCTTTAATGTATTATATTTCCTGTAAAATAAATCTCACCCCAATCCTAATGCAAATAATTAAGGTATCAATGGTTACATAATTTAATATATTCTTTATCGTTTTATGACTAATTAAAAAGAGATTTCTTTAGCCTACCAAGATTATATTCTGTATTTTAAATTAGTAGTAAATTACTGTTTTTTTTTAAATAACTTTACAAATGTTTAGAACAATCAATACGATGAAACAATAATGTGTGTACTTAAACGGAGGTAACGTATATTTAACTGACATTTCATGGCATTTTCTGCAGTATTATCAAACGATTAGATGTTTTCCAACTGTCAATGTTGAGACTGCAATCGGGTTGAACAGTTTTTTTTGCGAGAACTTTAAATGAATATAGATTATTTCAATGCTATAGTTCTGTCATTATCTTATTACATACAATTCTGGTTGTAGTTTTTTGCATTGGAGAGTTATACAACAGAAATTATACAACAAATTGTCATGCCATTCTATTATATACTAAAATAAACATTTACGTTACTTTCTGCTACTATAGAGTGACATATTTGTTAAGATTTATTAGGTGTATTTTTCTATTGGAAATTTAAAGGCAAATGAGACCTATAAGATTTTACGTGTTTAGCTACTTAAATAGATGAAAGGTACTAAGTTTTTGTTTTATTTCGTTTGTTTACTGTGTTCCAATAATATTATAATTCATTGATTAATTTACTATACCTATAACAAATCTTAATGGCCTATTTTAATTAGTGATAATATAATAATTTAAACAATTTTTATTAATGAGGGCAAAATTAATTATTATAATATAATCTAATAAAAAATAGTGCCATTTACAAATCAGTTATCAGTAAACTCATTTTACCATATACAAATTTAAAAACATATTTGAGTTAATATTGATACCATTAAGAGTAGAGTGATTTACAATATTGTTTAAAAAGTGCATAGGGCAACAGATACATCAACTTCATCAGATCAGACTCTAAGAGTGGACAAGGGAGTGTTCGGTAATCCCTTAATGAAGGTGTCCCAGTGAGGGATTATAGTAAATATTGGAGATTTGCTTTATACCCATCACTCAAGTGGTATTTGTACAAGAAATGTAAACTTTATGCCTTTGCATTAATGTGAATTTGGAATGACGAAATTTTAAATTCTGTAGTTCAAACTATGATACTGAACAAAACCAAAGCCTTATGTTAAATATATGTTGTGATTCAACCCTTGCTGAAAAATTTTAATAAATTTATTGCCATTAATAAAAATGTAATAAATGTAAAAGTAATTTAACAGGTATTTGTTCTTCATATTATATGTTAATTTACTTATCAAATATATATGATATAGAAAGAGAAAAAAACTAAATAAGTTAATCGAAAAAAGTTAAATAAAATTAACATGCTTCCCCGGCAAGTGAGACCCTGGCTCAAGTTCCAGCTTATATATATATAAAAAAAAAACTTTCTTGACTTTATTTAGAATTTAACCATCTGCATATATACATTTTTTAGGTTAATATAAATAAGAGTCGGAGAAATGTCTCATTTAGTCGCTAGCCGCCATTTTGTACAAACTAAATTATAATCTCTAAAACTACTTAGCTAAGTAAACTAAATTTGAGCATAAGTTTAAATAGACAAGTAGAAATTTGAAAAAATAATTTTTATGTTTTCTTTAATATTAAAAATATTGCGTCTGTTGAAATTTTTTTAGTAAAACAACAAACATTCCAGTTTAGGTGTAAAACATTCGAACAAACCAAACATTTAATCAATTTGTACACAATTCCAACGGTACCTAATAATTATAATTATGTGCATGTCTAATAATATTCATAGATGAAACAAAAAGTCTATAACTTGTTTATCTTTTATATATTTTATTAAGTAGTAAGCATAAATGTATATAATCTAAATAATTATTTTAATACTTATTACACCATACAACGAAAATTTCACTCAGAGTCTCGTCAATAATGTAGTAACTTTCGTTGTACCACGCCCAAACAATAACAATGACTTCCTTGCCTCAGACGGTACAATCTTAAACTTCTGTAATAATACAAGACCAATTTTCTCCTGAATACAACACAGATCACATTGTTCACTGGCTAAGTTTGATTTGCACGATTAGTTTTAAGTCTATTTAAAGTCTACGTATTAGTTGTTATACATAAACTTTCTTTATTTATAGTTTTGAGTGCAGTTATTCATTTTGGAGTTTGATAATATAATTTTTCAAATCATTTACAGCTTATTTTTTTAGAATAAATTATTCTCGGCCTAAATAAATCTTGTTTTTATAAAATCATTTTTTGTAAATGTTTATAAATCTATCGTTGGAATAGTAATTGTTTTAACTCTGTTATGTCAAATCTACTTAATACAATGACTCAACTGAGTTCCCAACATGCAAATTTCTCTCAGGAATATGGGAGGTTTAGTCTTTGCACAACCAATAAATCGTTTTAAAACGTTTCTCTGTGTGATTGATGAGTGGTGCATTATTGTTTAATGCGGCTTCAAATTCTTTCCTATCATATGTTTATGTAGTGTTCGTAAATAGGCTTGATCATTTTAAATAACAAAATTTTTATAAATTTACAATATATATATATATAATGTAAATCGTACTTGAAATGTACTAGTTGAGTTTTTTCTTATAGAAGTCTAGGTTCAGAGTAAGTATTTTAAAAACAAATCTATGAAAACAACCGATAATGAAGCAATTAGTAAAACATGACTGCTATCCAATTAACTGAAACAAAATAAAAACGTGCTATAGAATTTGTATTTAAAATAGCACATTACACCTTTAATTATTCTATGGCAAGCAGAATTAAAATTGCAAGTACGAGTAAACCAGTATAGGCATACGAAATCCTTGAGACTGTCCTGAATTCTTTTAGTGATACATTTTATTGATGGCTAGTTATTTTGGTATGTTAATAATTTATGGCATTTAAGATTTAAAGTTGGAAATTCAAAATTCGAAGTTTAAATCCCGATTTTTCAAACTTGCCATTCTCCTTCAAGGTCTTTGCAGATGTGTTGGTTAATAATATTTTGTATATAAAACGTTCAACAAAATGGAATACAAGCAACCATGTACTAAGATTATATAATTGTTAGTCTTTTCATTGATATGTTGAGAGTTTTTAAATAATTCTTCATTGTAATTATCACTCCTCATAATAACGATAACTACACAATACGTATTTTATATATTTTAAATAGTATTTTTAATTGCATAGTATTTACAAACTTAAAATATTATATTTCAATTATCTAAACTAAAATAAATTTAAAGCCATATTAATTATTTAGATACATATGCTTAACAAAGTCTTTTAGGACGCGATTTGTATTTGGGCTAAATTATACATCTCTTATACAAACAACACTTGAGTGATGGGTATAAATTAAATCTCCAGTATTTATTTAGTGTAATCCTTCACTGGGAAACCTTCATTAAGAGATTATTCAACACTCCCTTGTCCACCTTTGAATTTATATAGGCTGTAAATCTGAGGTGTATTCGTTAGTGACAAGTTTTCAGGTATTTCTATTTACTAAAACGTCATACTTCCATGTAGAGGAAACAGGAACAGATGATAGAAGTTTTTCCCACTCGTTATATTTTAGAATATAAATTTCTTTGTGTTACCTTTAAATGTTCACCTTAAAAGACTTTACATCATTAACAATAGAAAACTATTTCTTACATAAGAATGAACAAATAGCAATCACAATACGAAGCTACTGTATATAATCTGGATACATTTATTGATATAGCTATTTAAATCTCAAAGGAGAGTCAATGAAGTGCTAAAGTTGTGCTTTTTGGAACTTAAATTGGAACTGTAATAAATTCTCATAACGTTTGCTAAAAATTAGAATTACTCAGATCCACCATGATAACGTCTAAATTTTAGAAATAAGACCAGTGGTTTTGGGTGTAGACTATGTAAAAAAAACGAATCGGGTAAATTACTGGTTTTATATTATTATTTTATATTTAACTTAATATCTTAAAAAGTAGTTTATATTTTGCAATAAATAGGTACTGAGGAAATAGGTTGATCGTTTAATTACAAGCATAAGCTTTAAACAGTGTACTGATCTATAAAATTAATGACAGGCCAAGTAATATTTCCTTCGTTAGCTAATTCTTGACGCAATGAAGACTTCATCCCTGAAAGCCATAGGTTTTTTGAGTATGATAATTTACTGACGAAGCTCTTAACAAGTCGCAGTAGTTTATATGGTAATAGAACAGCAAGCTCAGCTTATGCAATGTCCATTAATATATACACGGCATGGTATATCAAACATTTAACTGTGGTTTGGTATTCTATGTTACAATTAAGATACTCTGCATACATTAAATTTAAAAAAAAATGTGTTAGATCACTTTAGAATGACTACGGTGAAGACTTTATTTAAGATTAATAACGTCCCATATCTCATATATTTTCATACTGCACTTATTTCTCCCACACGTTTTGTTATATTAATTTTATATAAATTAAATACATGATAATAATTTTTTATTTGAGTTTAGAACACGACTGCGCCTTAAAATTTGGAAAATACGACTCAAATCATATGTTTATATTTTACTAACACATAATGGCAGCTCGTTCCCGCAATTTATATGTAACATTCCGTGTATTTGATTGAATACATACCACGATTTCAGAAACAATAATTGCACTATTTTATATGAGCTATAAAAACAAACTGTAGAACTTTTTTAGTAATAAAACTTGTGGTTTAATAGACTACGACTTACATTATGAAAGTTATCATCATTATATAAATATGATATAGTAAGTTCTTGCTTCTCAATCCATTTTAGCTATATTACACAATTTCCTCGCTACAGTAAAAGAATTATATCAGTATATACCTAATCAGTATCGTACACCTCATAAGTGAAAAATGGAAGCGATGTTCCCTCGACGATTTTATGCCATAAAATTGAAGTTAGTATCTCGTGTATCACTTTGTGATTCAACTTGCTATAGTCGTGGACTCGAATGATTGAATCATGCAGAGTCCCTATATTTTCGTTTTTTAAGTTACTTTAACCCTTATAAGGCCGACGGCTACAATAGGTAGCCGTCCATTATTTCCGGTTTACTGTCCAGTAAACTTTCCAAATGCCACAAACCATGATATTTTCTTGTTTGGGGTTAGATGGGCTTCATTAATAAACGCAAACACTGCCGTTTCTTGCATCATTTCTATTATTATACACCTATGCATTTCGATGAAATCGTCTGTCTTACTACAACGGCGTTGTGGTGTATAGGTTTATAGTTGTTGTGGTTATATTTTGTTGATGCAATTCAGTAAGTATGTGCGATGTTATAGGTATTTTAGAGTATTTGCAGTGAAACTATTAAGTGTAAATATGAGTAAAAGAACGAGAAGCAAATCACGTACAAGTGCAAACACTTTAGTCAACACTTTACTTGCTAGTGGTAACCGGTGTTCAGTTTGTTGAGGTGTTGGGGATTTAGGTGATAGTGATTTAGATGCTTTGTACGATGATAATTCTGAAGATGAATTAGAAAATGAATGAACTTTTTAATTACTAACAGTGTTTTAGGTTTATTTTGTATGGATTCTTGTGAGTTGTATGAAGAAAAAATATATTTTGTGTATAAACTGAAGACAAGACTAGCTTTTATACAATTTTCACAAATAAGCCGCAGTTGCATATTTTGAATAATTCGTTCCTACTTCACTTTTATTATTGATGAGCACTTGAAAATTGGCATGTGTGTTGTAAATATTATGTAGTTTTAGAAAATTTGTGTTACTTGGGTGCAAAACAATCCTTTGTATTTTTTATGAGGTGTTAAAACCAAAAAAGTAAACTACGCTTACAAATTTTACATATAAACATGTACGTAAAAAATATTTTTTATTTTATTTGACCAACCTTATAGTTTCCTGTCTAAGCCTATAATGTTACAAACAAATTAAAAAAAAGAATTATCAGTTTTTACTAAGTAATATGGAAGTTGCAGCTTATTTACTAAAACTATGCAAAAAGGAACAAAAATAGCCTGGCCTTCAAGGTACCTGAGCAATATCAGGAAATGGCCTTTGAGACTAGTGCAACTCAATTGGTCATTGGCCATATGCCGTCCCACAATTTCTATGAAAACTAATTTCAATACCTTACATGTATTTCACAATTCTGTTCATTAAGTAAAATTCAGAAAAAAACTATTTGGTTTGTCTTGTTGCCACGATGTTAATAATATAATAAGTGTTTTTTCTATGAAACTCATTTTATGATTTCGTTCTATAAATATAATCCAATTGAGAATAGTGATTTAATTCATTAAACACATGATCGTGGTTTTGTAATAATATGTTTACACATAACAGTTTATTAGATTAAACAGGCTCTTTCAATTAATATTTCGCAACTTAAGAGACGGAGATGGTATTTTTAACTGTATAAGAGACCAGTGGGGTGTAGCGTGGAGAGAGTTTAAAAGAAGAATAACATTACTTTCATCTCAGAGGCACTAAAAATGGTTATGTAAAGTTTCATTATAATCCGTTGAATAGTTTAAGCGTTAAATACAAAATAAAAAATAGGCACTTTCTCATTTATAATATTATTAAGATTTTCAGCTGTAGATTTGGCATTGATAATTTTAAATGCGTATATTTGGTCAACATTTAAAATTAAATTTTTCAGTTTTAAAATGTGCTGTGTATACTTGTATATAAGTGAAATTCGCCATATTTACTGGATATCTTCCCCCTTAGCAGCAATAGCAGTGCTATTCTTCATAGAGCACAAAGTTAGATCCTTTAAGTCCCATGGAAGTGGAGACATTTTGATCAACTTGTAGGAGTACATTACAAAGGGCGTTATACAACTCGTACAACTTAAACAGTGCTGTAAAAATGTAGCTTGCCCGGATACAAAAATGTAATAGGAATTTATTTTATACAAATATGTACGTCTCGCATGTGTGATGGAGCACACAGTATAATTTGAACACTGCCCTATACATGTGACGTCAGAATCCATTTATCCATCAAAGTGATAAACGACACGATCAAGTAACACTCTCCCGGACTCAAGCAACTTGTCTTCTGGATCACCTACCTGGAATTTCACAAACTTTGGTATATCACTCAGCCCGTACCTACAATTTTCGAATTTGAGGAAAATATTTTTTTGATTTTCCTGTCCTATAATATATGATTCTAGATTATCGTGCGAAGGCGCAATAAAAAAATAAAATACAGTTTTCAATACATTTCAAATATTATAATACTTTTAAAAGATGTATAACAGAAACAAAGAAGTTTATAGTACAAAATAGTAGACTTAAAAAATTTAATATTATTCCCTGTATTTCATAATCGATTTTTCAATAGTTGTCCAGTAAATTTATCGTAAACAGCCACCAAAGCCCTACTCAAAAATTATTAAAATTTAAAAAGTTTTATAATTCGCATAACATTGAAGTATATACACAACGTTTAAAATTGAGACAAATAGAATCCATAAATCTCCCAATGCATTCGGATTAAAACAAAACACATCTTACTCATTTCAAGATATTTTTTAGAATCTATTATGAGTTTTTTAACAGGCTTTTTAGTTAATACCTCTTAATTAATTGTCATAAAAGACCCACCCCTTTACCCAGGATGACCTCAGTTTTAAAGTTCTCTTACAGTATTTACAAAAAAGATCTTTGTTTGATAGCTATGAATTCGAATTGTACAAAGGTATCAACCTATTACCAAACTATAGTAAATTAATATTGAAAAAGATCATTAGATTGGCGAAGCGAAGGGAAATGATAGGTATGTGTCGGATGAGTTGATCTTCAACGCATTATGAGAAGGCATACAGAGGAAAGCAGGAAAAATTAAAATAAACGATAAAAATATGCAGGTTTAAAGTGCTCATCCGCTAAAATTCACGATTTCTTTAAACAGTTTCTGATCAACTTTGCAAAAGTTTTAATCCCGAAAAATCCTGCCTTAAATTAGTTCAAATAAAATGTAACATTTTGTAGTCAATAAATCAAAAGAAGTTTTAAAAATGTACCTAAATAATGCATCTTTAACTGGCTCGAATTGAGTTTCAATAGATTTTTTAAACACCCTTTGCCTAACTATTTCCTTATACTATGTCATAACTAAGAAATGTATTATTGGAATAAGATTGCATCCTATAAGACTTATAGTAGTCAGCTCTTAAACAAGTACAATGTACCAGTTTGGTCTCAAATCTTCGATAAATTTTCCTGAAAACACGATACATTTTTTTAAATACAACTAAATCCTAAAAATATTCAAATTAGTATATAAAAGAGGCTTCTTAGCAATTCATGCTAGTTTTGATATCACGGAATTAGTTTTGCAGTCACTTTACAAGATATATTACATTATATTATGTTGTTTATTACATGACCTCACAATAGATTTTGGCTGTTTATCCATAATATTATTTATAAGATATTAAATATCTATGACACTTGAGAAAGAAGTAGTTCATATTGTATCGTCATGGCTCATAGGGAAAAAAATACATTACGGTAGTGGTTAATCAATAAAACGGGTGTAGTTTTGAGTCCTATACAAAAAAGTATAATTAATGAGCGATAGGTTGGACTTCAAACATTCAGCAAACCCTCTTTTTCAAATGTTTCCGATAATTTATATTTTTGAGCAACTTTTTTTTAGAGGACGTTTGTACGGATTATGAACAATTAAATCGTTCATCAGAACTAGTACAGACATGAATCTTGCACGATTCTATTCAATGATTAGACGATTATCAGAATGAAACGTACAACCCAGCTATCAGAATTTACCTCTCAAACTCAAACATAAAATAAACTGACAAATGTTCCTGATTATTCCTTCATTACCCTATGATGAGTGTGGCCTATACCCCACAGTTCCAGAGTTCCTTTAGATTTTAAGATATGTAGTAGCTTGACTAGGAACTTATGTAAGTTTGATTATATATATATGTTATATATATATATATATATATATATATATATAATATAAAATAAATAATTTAAAAAAATACCGGAATATAAATGAAAATTCAAAATAATCTGTAGACTAATTAGACAGGTATATTTGACACCCTAAAAATTTTATTATACTATAATATTTACAAATCACATGAAAACTAATTCTGAGTCACGTAAACAAATTTCAAATTTAACGACATTAATCGTACCGTTGGCGTTCCAGGTTACTTAATGAAACTATCTGTATTTAATTTTCTAGTGACTCAAAATTTTTCGTCTTAAAGAATTAAAAAAAAGATTCTACAGTCGAAATAATTAGTCATAATATTAATCCTTGATAATACGTAAACCTATCTGATATATCTTGTATTACTATAAAAGTTACTATATTCAATACATTCATACGATTCATTTATTAAATATAATCATTATTTTCATCGTGACTCCTCGAAAGTTAGGGCATGCTTTATTTACAATGTCCGATTTATTCTAATTATGATAAAAGCTTGTACAGGGTGTAGAAATTCCCGCACGGGCTTGATAATTCCCGAGGGATAACAGGTAAAGCAATAAAATTTGGTACATCATTATTGCAACTATAAATATACTTTTTGAAGTAACTAATATTCTTTGTCTTATCAGGGGGTATTGCCCGTTACGAGTCAGAAGAAAATCTTAAACTAAAGTATAGGTCGAGTAGTACATCAAATTCAAGGTCTATATTAGATCCAAAGCCACTAATCCGATCCTAAAGGGTTCACTCTTTAAAAATTACGTTGGTTTAACAGTAAAACCTTTTCAGATCGGATTTTGCGGCATTTTACTCTAGTAAAAAAGATCTTTAGTTTTATGTACTATTCGACCTATCCTCTAATTTAAGATTTATTTCTGACTCCTTGGGGATCATCTCCCTGAGATGAGAAAAAATGGTAGTTACCTAAAAAAGTATATTTATACGTTAATTTATTTTCTTAAAGAATAAAATTCTCAACGATCCACAACACCTGAGCTAAGAGTGTGTCATATTCGCCATCACTCACTCCACAATAGCCATCTGAGTGCTAGGCTCTCAAGGCTTACAGCTTTACATAAAGAGAAGCACTTTACTGTATTTCAGCACTGGCCCTTTTGCTGCTTTCATATTTCACGGAACTATTTATTCTCAACTGGAACCTTGGATTCAAAATGAATATTTTATAATAGAAAAAGAAGCATTAACAATAATTTAGGTTGTAAATTCAAATTTAATCGTTTCAGATTGAACTGACTTCGTTATTTAATAAATTACCGAATTTATAGCTTACTTCAATATATTCAATATATGGTATTTGTAGAATATTACAGGTAGCCATTAATACAAACATATACTGTATAGCTTACAGACTGTTTCAAACGAGTACTACTTTTGTATTAGTATACTACATATTCTGAAAAAAGTCTTCCATGAAAAAAGTAGTTGTTCAATGATAACTTCACTCAAAACACAGATCCATTTTCTTTTGGCGAGCATAAAGTAGATAGGTCTAGCTGAGACCGAAAGAGTTCCAAGTGACCGTCACTAATCTCTAGAACCTAAATCTCATCATAATTAGAATCTAACAATATTGCATATCATATAATCTGCCTTAGTCAATATAATTGCATATTTCATGTACGGGATGCTAATTGCTTGCAGAGAAAAAAGAAACATAATAATGCTCAGGAATGTTGTAAGATTTTTATCACAATAAATATTGCAAATATAACCAAAACATTTTGGACTAAAATCTAAAATATATTGCGGGAAATAATTTAATGGATTACTAAGGGAATGCTGATACGAATATAATTTATCAGGAGCCATAAATGGATTAGAGAAAAATCATTGATCAGAGATTAGTATCATTGACTATTAAAGTAACTACCCCAAGGTCAATAAACACTCGCTGTTTTACGAATAAATGGAAAGTTATGACGGCGGTTACAAACTTCCTGGAGTAGTGAAAACAAAAGAATAGGGATATTTTCACTCAGTAGTTTAATTAAAATTTTGAAAAGGGGTGAGTATTTGCGATAGTATTCGCTCTTGGATGATAAAACTAATATTACACTTTTACTTTACGGAATGAAAGAAAAAAACAAATGCTTTCCATTCTATAACTATTTAAAACTAAAACCTAAATGTTTATAGTCTAGGTGTGTCAGATGTAAAAACGTGGTAAAGAGTACTTTTGGAGCAACTTCTCACATAAAATTTTAGGATTTTTTTCAGATGAACATGACTTGATTTTAGGAGTCAAGTCTGTAATCTATTCTAACATGTATTCCCATTGATTCATCAGGAGCACAAAATTGATCGTCAGCGATATCCTCACATTCCTAACCCTTCAACAAGAGCAAACTGAACTGAAATAAACTCAACATTCACTTTGTGTTAACCATATCTATTATTTGTAGAAATCATTGACGTTGGTTATAATAGTTGCGTTAGTTCAATATACCCATACCAGACCCATAATAAGAAATAATTATGTTGGCAAGCAAAATCAGTCTTTAAAGATATTAAGTAATACGATTTACATGGTTACGTATTTGTTTAGTAGTTTCTAATACTCCAATAGTTTGTAGGACAATATCAATTGAAATAGGACATTAATTATAATAATCAAATTGTCCGCTCATTTTCAGTGGGTTAATATTTAATAATGGGTTCTAAATATCGTGTAGATGAGATATTGACACATTTAAGTATAGCAAATATCATATGTACCATTACCATAATTAATAATCGCAATATGTAAACACGGTGTATAAATCAACATATGCAAACATATTAAATCATATTTATCTAGTTTTCTTGCAAAAAGTGGTCAATGTATCAAGTAACGTTGTGAAACTTACTTATTAAATAATCTTTCATCCATATGGTAGGTTGCGTAAGATTTAATATCGCTTCTCAGCGAGCCCTTCTGACTCAAGAGCTTCTTACATTCCTGGTTTAAAACCTTACTGACATTTATTTACAGAGATGTTGTGATTAGCTTATTACTCAGTTGGTTAATTGTTTCAGTATAAAGTAGCAATTTTTATTTATTACAATATTTTATTAATTTAAATGACACAACGTTGGACCTTTGTCTTATTAAACATCTACAATATATCGTAGCAGTATAGATTATTACCCTAAATTATCGAAACCTATTACTCAAGGCTATGGAACAATGTTATTTCTGTCTACCCGAACGATATATCAGGAACGAACTATACAATCGAAATTTTGAACAAAACTACGCTTCTATACACGAAACGGTAAGGAAAGTTCCATGGAATTTGGCTAGGCGTTAGCGAGCAGTTTTATATCGTTCTTACGGGTTACCATGATGACAACAAAGAAGTAATAGAAAAAGTAATTGTAGAAACGAATTTAAAATAATCATTAATTATTTTGAGTTAGCACCACATTTAGCCAAACTATCACTAAAATATATCGAAAATGATATCAAAAGATTGAGTTTTATGATCGTGAATGGTTATCCATGGAGTTTTGTTGACTGTTATTGAATCCTATGATTCATAATTCTTGGACAAACACACTTTTGTCTGCCGAGGGGAAATATTTACTGTTTGTTCATCTGTAATCAAGATACCTCAAGAATAAACTAAGCCATAGACTTGAAAATACATATCCAAAGTAGCGAGGCCTGTTTCGTGACATGTCATGTGGCCTACCTTTTACAATAGAAGAGGAATTGCCAAACACATTTTCATATTTTAAGGTCAAATCCCCATTAAATGGTTATGGCCATAACTGAATTATGCTATTTATACATATCCATTTTCGCTTAAAACATAAAACTACTGTTCTGAGTAAACTAAAGGCTTGAAATCATTAAATATAAAAAACGTATATTTGACGGAGATCTAATGCAGTTTCTCAGTCATTTCTTTCTTTCAACTTGATATTAAAATAAAAAACCTTAACTCAATAGAATTTTAAAAAAATTACTTGCATAATTTAATGTAACGTGACTTGATTTATTATTCTTTTATTAGAGTAATTAAAAGGCCGCACATGTTAAAGTAAATTACGATTAAACTTGTCAACACTGTGAAGGTAAACAGCTACCACACACGTTATCTCTCATACGCAGCTGCGACATCCTGCTGAAGTGGGCATATTATCAGTCCATAACTCTCCCCAAGCTCCTTATACCTTACTTCCATTAAACGCATATTTTTCAAGAGAGGTTCATTTGTTCCAAAGAATAATTAATCATACAAAAATGAATGTTATTTAAAAATAGATTTTTTCCGAATAACTTACGTCATTGACATAAACAAATAAATATTAATAATAATTAGTTTCTACAAATAAACCACGAAATGATAAATCTCGTTTTAAAATTTTACTGTTAAAAAAGATTAATTGATTTCAATAAAAGAGTAATTTTGAAATTCCACGGAAGTTCGGAGGGTTAATTTATGTTGGCAAATGGATGTGATCAAAGTAATATTTTACTACAAGATAAATAAAGGTAAAACTTCAAGTACTTAAACGAAATGAGGTTGATTACGTTGGCTTTGTTTTATAAATGACCAAATTAATGGTGATTAGATTAAAAAAGTCAACTCTTAAAGCCCCTAGAAGATATGTGAAGTCATTGGGAATTGATGAAGTACTTCACTGTAGTTGAAGACTAAGGTTAGTTATAATTTTAGACTAAGGTTAGTGTAACAGAACTGTAACTGGTCTGAGATTAGAAATTAGGCGATGATATAGGGTATTTCATTCATAGATTTGAAAACTCATCTTTTTATTGCTGAATTTATTACTGAGTAACAGAGCTGAGGGGCATGAGTATTCAAAGTAACCGAACAAAGCAATGTCAAAAGAAAATGTCTAGCAGAGTCGTCTGCCAAACACGTGACTATAATGGCCTATTATAGAGCATTCCTAAGGAAATTAATTGGCAAGGACTTTGTTTAGTTTAACGAAGTTTTAAAATGGAAGTAGCATTAACAATTAATTTCTACATTCAATATTATTATCAATAACATAAGATTATTGACATGTGTATTGGATATTTTTTTCAATCACACCTGCAGAACATTCAATGCAGTCTTTGAAATATTATTTTGACAGAACCATAGAAGGATGATGAGTTAACATGAGAGTAATTAACAGTAGAATTATCAAAAACCATAGAATCTTTATTTGTTTGAGTGTGAGTAAAGCCTATCACTCCAGAAGCTGGAAAGTTTTCATTTCTGTATATCTGGCATCACAATATTTCAGGAATAAACTTACCTATAGTCTAAAATTGTTCATAAAGGTTCCTTTCTATATTGACAACATCGAGTTTAATGAAGATCAATGACATTGTATGGAATATGGATGAGTCTAAGCGAAAATATTTTATTTAGTCTAACGTATAATCACGAAGCATCAAGAATAACGCGGAAAGATCAATTTTAAAACGCACTGAGTACGACATCTCAACATTCGCATTTTAGGTAACTCATGTAGCCCAACTTAAAAAATTATGTCCAATGGTTATTTTGTGTGTAGAATTTTATTAATACTTCCATGATACTCGGCGTAAGGAGTGAGTAATTAATGTAATATGTCACAAAATATTTGGATAAATATGCTATATTCATTTTATGCGGCATATAAAAGAATGAGTTGTATAGTGGTGCATCAAAATCTTTGGGATTTGGCTGTGTCATTGACTGCTATACAGGAGGTTGTCACAGTTTATCTCTTGTCAGTCGGAGGTTGAAAATTTTACAGAGTTATTGCTGGTCTTTCTGTTTGCAGGACATTTTGCAAATTAAATAAGCTGTAGTCTTGAAATTAATAATATATTTTGAATTAATGTCGCTAGGAGGCACGTGTTGTAGACGAGAAATACGTGAAAAGTAAATACCACTAAATATGCTAATTAAACAACGTAAAGAAATTATGAAGAAATACTAGTTTTACTACTTTAGAGTCAAAAATGGCTGTGATGAAGACAACATAATACACAGCGTGGAAATATATTCAAGCAATATTATTATAGGCTTAGCAAATACAATTAGCAGATCACCACAAAGTCAACCTTCGGTTGAGGTTAAGCCAATTTGGGTACCATTATTAAAATTAATATCCTATGTATCCTAAAAATATTTTATAAATCATAGTTTGAATTCAACCAACAATATTTATAAACTTACCAAAGCACTAGGGCCTAGGACAAAAAGAAAGCGCCGGAAATGGCTTGCCTTTAACCATCCTTACATTTGTCTTCCTGTAACATTTTTATAGATGACATGACGCGGTGTCGAAGAAATAGGATAAATAGTTTTTCTTGTTAGTATCCCACTTTCGCCTGTGCTTGTGTAATGTGTGATTGTGCTCTATAGTCTGTGTACTCGTGAATTGTGCTCGGGACTTGATAACCTGTGCAGTGACAACGCCTGAACGGGACTCCAAGCAGGAGTTTTCGGTTGTGTTTGAACACTTTTGTTACCAATAAATCCATGTTACTTTCAGTGACGAGGATGATAGATTCAAATCCTCAAAACGTTGCGTTATACATTTTGAAACATGTAATAATATGTATGAAATATTGTTGATAAGAAAACCTTTCATTACGTGGCATGTTTATGACACCGAAAAATCAATCTCATCCCTTTGAGGATGAAAATTGATGTACGACTAAATCTTTTAACAGAGTTGGTATGTTTACCCAAATCTAATATATGTATAAACCATCCAATAACCTATAAGTCATCGCAAAAACGAAAAAAACAAATGGACGGACAATGATGGTTATAAAACCTTTGTTTTTGCTACTGTGCCTTTCAGGTAAGTAAATGCTCCAAAAGATAGATAAGGATTTTCCAGTGAAGTAAAATTCTGCTAATCCAAGTCTCTATCAAGCTAATTCATATACATTTATGTATTTATATTATGTTAATCCTCTGAGTTTTCATTCTTAAAAGTGTAGCAGAATATTATCTAAGAACGATTTTAAACCTAATAGACAAATTCTTAATGGACACATTAGTTCCCTGTAAGTATTCATTGTTAATATCATACTAATTAAATGAAAGCAGCCTATCCAACGTATTTATTTATTAAATACTATTTTGCTATTAGCTATAAAGTAAAGTAACACTATATAGTCAAAAAAAGTGAATGTTATTTAATATTAGCTGACTACCAATTCAAGGTATTTTTCATGACAATAAAAACGCTCAATTCGGTTTAAATATACATTTATTCCTAAAATATGCATACTGCTTCAAGCCTGTATTTGATAGTTAAATATAAAATCAAATAAAAGTATTGTTACTCTCAAATTAGTATTGTTGCAATTGCTTTAGTAACTAAGAAGGCAATAGTTGATTTTGTAGTTGACATGTTTTGTTCTCACCGGTCTTCAATCAAATTTTCTGTAGAGTTGTAAATAGTATACCACCATTTTGAAACTATGACAATAAATATTTTTTAAAGCACACGTTTACACCCTAAAAGGACATAAATTGTGCAGAATGAAAACCCATATAGCTAAAACAGTTTCTCAGTTATGATTGTCTGGATTAAACATACATATACAGCATATACAGACAAAAAAAGCAAATGGACCATAGCGTTAGAGGACCTATGTTTATTTAAAAATTCTTAACCATGTGCAAAATATTTCCTTACATATTTAATCTATATATAGTGTGTTTCTATTTATAAACTTGCCTGTACATGCGGTTTATGCATATCAGATGTTTTCGTGTAAAGGAATGGTCAGTAGACACATTGTGGCTGTGAAATGTCACAGAGGACATGCACTAACTGGTATATATTACTGGGCTGTGAATGCTTTTGTGACACCAAACTCGCATTGTATTACCCACCTCTATCTTGTTATACCAGTATATACGTACATTGCGGCTATGTCACATATTTTCATCATTTCAACCCCTATTATTCAATCCCTTTACGGCTACACCAAAGCATTTACGTATATATTTTCGAAAATGATTACCACAGTTTGGGTTTAAAATTTGTGATTAAAAATGTTAATAACACATTTTATATTTTCTATGTACCCATATTATTAGACCGTTTATTTTGTTAAATATATGCATTTTAAAGAACATGCCATTGAGAAAGCCGTATTTCTTGACTCACTATAATATGAATTCAAATTAAAACTAAAGTCGTCGTTACTCTAAGCAATGCATTTTAATGTTAATAGAAAACAATCACTGTTGACAATGGGTTTTCCTACCACTTATATCCCTAGAGGAATATGACAGTAATTTACATAAGTGGCAGTAATGTAATAGGTTATTAAGGCATGAACGATTGCGCAATATATCGATGCTACTAGTGAAATAGATTGTCCATCGTTGAAAACTGTATGTTTCTTAAAACAAATTTTTCGGTTATCATGAGAACGTATTTGTTGTTTGTTAAAAAAAGAGCAATAAACTCAAAGTTCTGGTGACGACTAATTATTGTTTCAAATTATTGTCTATCCAAATTCACATAATAAGTCAGTTATAACACTTTTTAAGATAATTCTTAAAAGAATTTTATCAAACTATTACAATTTATTTAATTAATTAGTAAACTTACGGAACGCTCAAGAGCAATTTTAAAGTTTTAACTAATATACTATATTTATTAATGAAGTACATTTTTTTACTGAACAGGTAGTCTAATCTAAAGTAGGAATATTCAAGTTAACAGACTTAGGTTCGGTATTCACCAGATTCCACATGTGGTGGTCAGAATCATATAACGTCAGACGCGCTGCCACTACACTCGTTGTGAGCTACAGCCTACATATTGCAGGATAGTCGTAAGGATGTTATTGCCTGTATTAGACTCATGACACACAAGCTAATACATGACACTCATGAGCCATAGTGAGCGATGCCTATGAAAAGCTAGGTTAGTATAGTAATTTAAAGTGCGTTGTACAAGACCTCTACTAAGCTTCTGATTTAAATATCTATTCTTAGAGCAAGTGATTGTAGAACGGCTAAAACATTGAGTAGGAAAGAAACGAAATTTTGGAATGTACTCTTCACGTGGGTGCGTGGAAATTAACCTCCGAGAGATAAATGTACGACGCACCGAACTCGTTGCAACTAATTTGCTGGTATCTTCACTCTAAGGATTAGTGATATTTAAGATAGAATCGAATCGGATCATACAGAGCCCAAGAATCTATGATATGGCTTATAGCGATTTTTAAGGGATGATTGGTATCGTCATTGTTTCTGTTTCTTGATATAAAGATCAAGAGCGCAAGATCCATTAAAAATTTTTTGTAATAATTTCCAAAACCGTATAATGCTTAATTAGATTTGAGGCACCATTATTGCTGTAAACGTATCTTATTCATTACTATCACTATCATATGTGGCATACGGAAAGATCTACAGAGCATTGTATTGTTTATAGTTTAAACTTATTAACCAACATATTCCAATATTTATAATATTTAAAAGCATAGGAAAACATAACTGTTTTATGATTTAGAGCGTAAATGTGGTAACTAAGTCCCACAATCACTGTGCTACTAACAGAAAGATTAATTATGGCTGAAGCTCCTTCAGAAATATCTAGTATATCTTTATAACAATTGTTTATCAGCAGCAATGGGAATATATAAGCACATCTTGTTTGTTTTCCCCTTAATGAACATATATTTTACACAATAACGTTATAAAATATCAATCTACAGGATTATTTTATACAACAAAAAGAAGTTAGAACTTACATTATTTATATTACTTATTACAGTTTTATTACTACTTGGCATTCTTAAGTTGCTGAAGTATTTTGGTGAGGTACCGAATGAATCAATTTGTAATACCCCAATAGAGGACAGGTAATTATTTTGGATTTATTAGCAAATTACAGTAGTTGCTTTTGTGTGATAAACCATTAATGTTTATGTAGTAATTTTAAACGTATAATAATTACTTTCCCTTTATATTTTTTAATTGTATATAGCTATACAATTGATCTAATAGTTCACTAATGTGAAAGTATTAATAATTTAAATACATATTCCCTGAAGATGTTGAGATCGAATCCAAATTTTACCCTTGGACATTCTAATAGTTGCATTCAATATTTTGTATTACAATTTGTTGCTTCAAACAGAGGAGTTTAATTTGAGAACATCGCTCTGGATACATCGTAATAGTTCATGGACATTTTCAAGCGTGAAAAGCTTGTATTAATTACTTAATAACAAAAAAATATCAAATATAAAAATAGTTTTCCTTTTGTAACTTTTATGTTTGGGATTATACAAGTGGTATGGAACATATATAATTTGATTTTATGATAGGATTGTAGTGATATATGTTTATAGATCAGCAGATATATCACGTAATAACTTATTAAAACTCTTGAAAAACAATATAATAACCTGGTTATTAGCTGATTGTTTAACACTCCAACGCCTGCCTGTGTAAGAGATTGATAAAATTTAAATTTTATTTATCTGCCTTATAATGACAATAATCGTAGTTTGTGTCGATGTTACAATATATACAAGGTAAGTGGTTGCTACATTGAGTACCGAGTAACAGACTTTGTTGTGGTGCCATTAACAGTTTTATATGTACAGCTGATTTCAGTCTTGACTTGACCTGTTGACAGTTGTACAAAAAATATTTACAAATTCCTTACATAATTACAAAGTTGTTATGCTTCTGCAGCCCTTAGATTACGAGTAATACTTACAAATCAAATAATCATATTCGCTTATGGTTTTTTCTAAATAAAATATACAATATTAATCATACAATTGTATATTAATCATTAAATATACAATTGATAGGTTTTTATGCTTCATTTTAACCATACCATTTTCGGTAAAATAACCAAGAATTTATTAAAATATTGATTATGAAATAACAGGTATATAGCGTAGTTAAAAGTGTGTGTATTGAAGGTTGGAAAAAAGTCAACATGAAATATTCACAGCATACACTACTTATTTTGTAAAGGGTGAAAGGAATCAAACAATTTGGTTAGAGGTAAAAACCTCGTACTCCAGTAATTTTTATTCATTCTAGACAGTCAGCCTGAAGACTTGCTGTTACTCATTGTCCGCTGTCTGGGGCAGGATTGCTCCTTTCATGCTTTGTAATTCTATTAAGGATTACGTGATAAATTACTCCTTGATACAAACAGATACAATAATTCATGACTTTTATAATTTAACGTAAAATATCTCTGTTGTTTTTATTTAATTTCATCTGTAAAGTTGGTGGTTTAGAACTAACCCTAATACTATGGTTGGTATGTTTGTAGCTATAAGTTTCTGCAACTATGACAGGGTCAATTCTTCAATTCAGGGTGCAAGTGCATAACTCATAATATTCAATAACATTCCAAGTATAATTTTTTTTAATTTTTCATCGACATTTGGTTGAAATATGTTATAGTACGAGACAGTGTACGCCTGAGCGTATAGGCAATTACAGCACCCTACTTACCATAATCATGCAGCTTTGCCACATTGTCATATCAGCTGATTCTGTGTGAGGCGACGCGACGCAACGAAATCTCGATTCCTTCTAGTTGTTAACATCCCTTTTCTTCTGCTACGTTCGATTATTCGACATAGTTTAATTTAATTACTACTTTTTGTTCATGGTCTATGTCCTAGTATAAATACATAATAATTTAAATAGTGAAAGTATAGGATTGAGGAAGATAGATGAGTAGTGAATATGATCAGTAACTAACGCTCGATTGTTAAACTCAATCGATTATACCATTGCTAGCTATTCTGTCATTACAGCTCTAAACACCCACTGCGCTACAACTAAGGCTTGCATTGATTTGTCTCATACTATAGTAGGTGTATAATAAGAAACATTATAAGGGTCTATTTTTATCATAATTAAAACTATCAAAGATATGTTACAATATCCTACTAAAACGAACCATTTTTATTATAAATGTAAATACTAAGATTGTAATTGAAAGCAGGACAAATAAATTTACTTTCCCTAGATGGTATGTAACAATAAACTGTTTTAAGATTTAGAAAATGGTTACAATGTGAATTTTTATTGCCCTGTTTTTGAAACGTGAAGTAATAATTTCTTATAGCAACGCTTAAAACTCAGTGCTATGAAACAACTCTTCAGTGCTTTATATTTTATCTTACTCGTAATAAAAAAAATTTTCTGCTCTATATTAAAAAAAACTAAGATTTGATGTACACACACGCGCGCGCGCACACACACACACACACACACACACACACACACACACACACACAACACACACACACACACACACACACACACACACACATATATATATATATATGGAAGCTTGTATATTAGTTTCGATGTTTGATCAAAATCACAAAAAAACAACGGATCTAGATACAATTTGTCAAGAGCATTACTTACATTTTTTAAATAAAGAATGAGTCCAAATTTATTCCAAACTATTTATATTTTTAAATTTTATTTTTATATTTATATACATGCACAAGATCTATATTCAATAGAGACGAAAAATTTTATTAACTCAATGAATAAAATAAAAGCCATGAAATAGTTAAAACTACCCTAAAATAATCTTAAAAGTAAATTCAAAAATATATTCACTGTAATGATAGTTAATAATGTTGACAGCTGTACAAGTAACATAATGCAATATACTACACTAATATTACTTCGTGCGTATTTAGATAATTAAATTTCAGTTGTCGTTGTGCGATACATATACAATTTTAAATGAACATTGTACGTACACAATGTACGACGATTAATGTTTATACAAGAGTTTCTCTATGGATCTCTTATAATGTAGAACAAATAGTATTATCGATATTTAAATGTATATGCCAGTCAGTTTGACGAATTCAAACCAATTACTTTCTTTTGGATGTTACGTACTGAAAAAAAAGAACTATGAGATTCTATATTTGGGGTAATAGAAACTGGTTTCCTTTGATATTGCGAGTGACATATTTATGGTAGCCAGGATGTGGTTAGGGATCAGAACGAGGGGATGATTCAACGAATCAATCGCTCCGTATCAACAATATTGTAGGAAACAAGAATCAGGAAAGAATCAAAACAGTAATTAAATTATGCATACGCAATCATGAACAGATACACCTACAAATTACAGATAAATTATCTTTGGGTTCCCATATTTACTATAAACAACAGAATATTATAAATGTTTCCTAATTGACAAAAAAAAAATAAATAAATAAAAATAAAAAATAAAAAAAATAAAAAAAATTGAAAGCGCTTCTGGCGTCAGCGCTTGCAGCCACCACTACTGGAATGTAAAACCCACAGATAAAGCAATAAAAAAAATATTGCTTGGATTACATCATTGTATATTACATAAAATCAAAATATGCTATATCCACGGTAATCTACAACTCCTTATATTTAATTGTCTTACAGTTATCAACAATACATCAATGAATTTACGTGTAACACGCGAGCGCTCACAAACACATTTTCTATTGTAATAATAATAATAATAATCTCTTTATTGCGTGTTTGACAATATATAAAATTGTATTGCAATAGTCAAATGCATCATAAAATATATCCTAACTACACATTCACTCACAGTCATAATTACATCTCAGCATTCTCACGACACAATCACACAGATTTCGGATCCATGATTTTCAATCATCCCAACGGCTCGTCATGAATTCATCAACCGAGTAAAACGCTTTAGACACCAACAGGCGTCTGAGATGAGTTTTGAATTGATTGAGGTTTTTGGAGTTTTTGATATCCTCAGGGAGCTTGTTGATTAGTTTGACACCCACCTGCTGAGGGAGGTGTTGCGATAATGTCAGTCTGCGTTGATGAGTTCGCAAGTTGTCCCTGCCTCTAGTTTCATATTGGTGAACGTCCCTGCCACTTATCAAGGCACATCTCGATCTGAAGTACACATTCACCTCAAAAACATAAAGGCAGGGCAATGTCATCAATCCCAGCTCCCCGAAAGATGCCCCGCCCAACTCTCTATAATTCAGTTTTAAAATGATTCTCACTTATTTTTTTGGAGCCTGAAAACCCGCTCCATTTTGCTTTTGGCACATCCTCTCCAGAGTCTTAATCCATACACAAGATGTGGATGGATTAGGCCGTTTTTAGAACTTCTAGGGTACAGACCTTTGCTAGGTGCCGTAGGGCAAATATACCTGTGGTAGCACAGATTCTATCAACATGATCATTCCAGGTCAGTCCTCTGTCAGGGAATATCCCCAGAAACTTTGTGGAATCTGTATCCTCTAAAAGGGCATCATCCGCAAAGACAGAAGATCGCATCGCATGATCATGCTGACGAAGACAAAAATTGTAGACACTTGACTTTGACTGGTTTGTTGTCAAGTTCAATTCTGTTAAATATTGAATGCATGCGTTCAATCTCACAAATGATTTGATTTCCAGGTCTTGTTTTGAATTACTTTTGAAACAGAGAGTCGTGTCGTCAGCATATTGAACCAGTGCGCCAAGTTGGATCACTGAGTTCAATACACATACATAAATCAGGAAAAGGAGAGGTCCAAGGATAGATCCCTGAGGGACACCATGAGCCATTTTTATTTTGCTGGAAACGACGCTCGAGATCATCACACGCTGATCTCGATATTTTAGATAAGAAGTGAGTCATAAGTGTGGGAGACCCCGGACGCCACATTTTTCTAACTGTTGCAGCAGTGTCCCGTGATGCACACAGCCAAAGGCTTTAGAAAGTTCGAGGAATATGCTTAGCACATGTTCACGGATTTCCAGTCCATCTACAACATTTTCCAGAAAGCTGTTCACCGCGTCAATTTTGGATTTGTTTTTTGGAATCCAAATTGTTCTGGATTCAGAATTTTGTTTTTTTCTAGAAAGCTTTCCAGTCTTTCATAGAATAGTTTTTCAAAACTTTTGCTGAACACAGGAAGAATTGAGATTGGACGATAGTTGCTTGCGAGGCAAGGATCGTCTTTTTTGAAAATCGGAATGACTTTGGCAGTCTTCAAAGAGGATGGAAAATTTCCAGTTTCAAATGAGAAATTGATCAATTTTTGAACGATCTCAAAATGTGCTTGTAGCAACGTTTGAGTAGCCACACTGACATCCCATTGGCGTCACTGGTTTTTTTTTTTAGTTCAGCCTCTGTATGATATTTGCTACCTCCCACTCCCACACAGGGGCTAAGGGCATGGATGCAACCGGATCGCTGACTTCTCTTCCGTGTGACTGAGATTCTTTAAATGACGAATTTATTGTAGCAACGGTAGTAAAGTATTCATTGAATTTGTTAGCATTTTGAAATTGATCTTCGTAAATTTTGTTTTAAATTTCGATTGCAATCGGTTGGGAAGACTTTTTTGAATTTATATCTCGAGGTTGTTAATAATTTTCCATTCAGTTTTTGAGACATTTTCACAATTACCCAAGGCTCCTCTACTGATGTCATAGGCTTTAGCGGCTCGTATGACTTTTCTATAGATCTTGCGGTATGTTCTAAAGAAAGTTTTGAAATCTTCATTTTGGGTTCGAATAAAAATTTTGTGGTAGAATTTAAGCTTGTCTCGAGATATAAGAATTCCTTTAGTCAACCAGCCATTTTTCCGTGGTTTTTTATTTTGTTTCGTTTTTTTAAACGGACAAGCAACATCCAAATAATAATTGAAACTACTACTGAAAGCTTGAAACCTGTCCCCAACATTCTCAAAATCATTTAAAAATGCCCAAAACTCGCGCTCCAGCAATTTATTAAGTTGGCAAATGTTTTTAAAATTTACAGATCTTGAAATTTTATATTTTGGGTTTTAATTTTCCAGGTTGCATCCATGAACGAGGACCACCTGCGCAAAGTGGTCAGAGATCGCAATGTTTAAAACAGAGACCGTGGTGCGATGAATGTTGGTTATCACATTTTCGATGGCGGTGCTCGTCGTAGCGGTCACCCATATTGGTGAATTCATAGACCAATTTAGGTAGAAGGAGTTCAGAATATCGCGCAGCCGCTGGGTGAGGGGGTCGGTGAGGTCCATTACAATAATGTTGAGGTCTCCGATTATGAGAAACTTCATTGAGTTTGAAAAAATTAAATTCATGAGCTGTTCTAGTTTTTCAAAAAAGGAGTTAATAAAGCCATAGGGGGATCTGTATATCCCAATGATTGTTATTTTACCGAAATAATTGGAATTGATTTTGATGCCATAGGCATCACATAAAATTCGGCATACAATTAAAATTGTACAAATATAAATTCAACATTAACTATAAGATGAAGCGCTATTTAAAGCCACAGTTTTATTAAAGCTTATGCAATATAAGCTATTTTTTCGAACCTATTATTCCCCTAGCCTATTCATCATTTCCTAATTTTAAGCTAATAGGACTATTTTAAATATCCAAGGCTTGGCACTGTAAACATTTATAAATTTTAGCCGTTTTATAGGGGTTTGATTAATTACTTTTGGAATAAAGTCACTCAGAAAATGTTTTCATTATTATTAAAAATTCATAGCAGTATATATTTCTGTAATTTTCTAAATGTATAGCATGTTTTTGTCTTTTCTGTTTCAAACGATTTAGATAAGTAGTATTTTTTAATGCTGTTTAATTAAATGTTGTTTGGAATGTTAGGTATTGTTTCTATATAGCAACATGCTATCAGGAATATTTGGATAATGCGTTGTAATTGAGACACGCCTGCCATTTGATATAGAGCTCTTCTTTGCAAGCTAAGGGGACTTCTTTGCTTTGGGAATAGTTGGTAGGAGAATCTGTAATTTTTCTTTCCTTTAATCTCATACTTATTACTAATGAAATTCTTAAAATGTTGTAATTCGATTTGGATTTACATATCAATCTGCAAACATACATACAATTTTATTATTAATATCAACCATATTACAATAGACCGCGACGAAATATAACGTAACATCAGCCATGTGGGACCTTTATAATTATGTTAAAACTATCATGATTAGTTAAAGATTGTTAAATCTTTTATCTTATGGAAAGAAATGGACAACCAATATGTAAACTTATCAGGCGTTATCTTTAATTTTTCTGGAAAATTAACTACTACGGTTACTAAATTATCTCATTTAAGCTAGTACTATTTTTAATACATACCAAAGACACCAAGTCCTTTTTTGTTCTGTACGATGGTGATTCTCATTTTTATGTTATATAAAAAATATCCAGGAAGAAAATAACCTATTGAGAACATTCAAAAAAGCAGTAAACATTTTAACCGATGAAAACTTTTCTTATTAACATATTCATCGACATGAACAGAAAACTATGCTCCTATAGTTTAGACGGCCCTGTAGTGGTATAGATGCGGTTACTTTATATTCGGATTGACAGTACTTTGCTATGGAGAGGTCACGTGAATTTGGTATTAATATTAAGTTGGTCTTTACTCACATTTGATGTATGAGGTGGTATAATGGAGCAACATACAAGCATAGGCATATAATTATTTCAACAATCCTTCCAGGCTACGCACAACCAGTCTTTAAAACAGCAAAACTATCATTTTGGTATCTAAACTAGTGAAATATCAATTGAAAGAGCCTGTCAACTGTTTTGTTGTAAACATATGAAAACCAATTTAACCAATATTATAAATTTGTTTACATTTATGGTGTGAAAATTACTTAAAGTGTAACCATTATTTTTACGTCGGTTTTACATTTCAGCGATTAAATAATTATTCATCTAGTCCGCAATTACTATGCTACATTAAAGCAAGCTGTTTCTGGTTTTTACCTGATGTATCACTTTCAGCTCTAAATGTTCTATAATATCAGTTTATAAAGAAAGAAACACGTAAATAGTTTAATTTGATTACTGCTTTTATCTGCAAATGTTTAGCAATTATTAAGTATGAGATATAAAAAAAGTTACTACCTGACTTGTATGCCTACTTTAAATGTAATGACTTTTATAAAATGTATGTCTTTTGAACAGAATAAATGCTTCTTTGAACTATGATATATATATATATATATATATATATATATATATATATATATATATATTCTTGGTCGGAAAATAAGGCAAAATCAAGTCAACATTTAGCGTCGGAAATATAATAAACTAGAATCAGGTGTCGTCATAGACGTGCAAGGCGTTCTAAATTGCGTGTAAAGCAGTGTATAACAGCTAGCACTGCATATATAAATTACAAATATATTTGTAATTGATGTGCATATAACAAAATAACCTTTTTTTCTGAAAGTATATTTTACCAATATGAACAGAGCAGTACATATAAGAAATCGGTAAATTTACGATTCAAGCCACGTGCTACGCATATTTGTATTCATTCCAGGCAGCCAACAAAGATGTTCTCTGTACTTTCCTGTTGACCAGAAGTTGAAATTGTTTTATGGATTAATTAATAACAATTCATTGTAAGGGAATCTTTATAGTTGTGTTTTTTTTACCTCGTATGAATATAAATACGTATAAATATATATATATATATATATATATATTGGTTTGATTTAATTATTCCTTAATTATTAAACTTTAAAAGTCGTCTAGTATTGTATTAACTTTACATATGTTATAAAAACGATATAACTTCATTAACATTACAGTATCTTACATGTAAGACGATTATTTTAATAATCTTTACCTATTAATTCCAATTTCTTTGTAATTAAATGTAATTGTAGATTTTGTATGTAAAATATAGAATTTTGTTGGGGAAATGGCACAAGGCTGTATGTATTAGTTTACAATATAACCAACAGATAGAGCTTTAGTGTGAGTAAGATCACAGTGTGTTCAAGGTAACTAGACACTTACATAACTGAAAATAACTCAACTGATGGGTTGAATATCTGTCATAATTGTTGAATCTGGAAATAAACAACATTCAAAATGTAACAATTAATGTATGGTTTCAGTCTTGCAAAATTATAATAAAATAACAACAGTAAAATTTATAAAAATAAATTAAACGATATACAACATTTTTATACCCTTAATCAATTAACATACAGGTATAAAAATGTTGATCTGATGTCTTATTCATTTTTTTCATAGCCTAGTAAACATTGCCTAAAACATTAATGGAATTTTTAATACAGTAAAATATGTAAACAATAAAACTACAAAATAGTGCAATAACTAAACATTTTTCTTGAACTGAAACTTTTGACATTGTGGTAATGAAATAAAACACGAAAACTTTTAAAGGAAGTTTTTTCGGTTAATTCATTAACTGTGACGGATTTTGTTTTATCTCTCAGGAACACACGTAAGCTCATGTGTTTATCTTTAAAACTGAGTGACGCTCATTCCTGGGATCTAGTTTATTAAATTTACAGGGTAAAAATGTATATCAAACGATGTAACATTTGTCGTTATTACCATTCTGTCTATTGGTTTCAGACCGGTTTCGTTTCCTCCTTGGACTAGAAATCTGGGTGAAACCTTTCACTAGCCATATCTCAAGCATTTCCAGACATATAGTTATATGAACCTTTTGTCTTGTTTTATGATCTACAATCACCTGTAAAAATGCTTTACTCCTGGACCACAATATAAGGTTAGTCAAGTTACTAAAACCAGAATACACCCTACTCGAAAGCTTATGGGTATTAATATAATTTAGCCGGTGAAACACAACTCGTTTGAACTCTTCATATTTTGAAGTATGTTTTATTTTTATTGAATGGAAAAATAGTCAATGTTTATCTGTGATTAGGTGAGTATCAATAAAAAAAAGCATGAGCATGTTGTGTTCAGGTGGGATAACTTGATCTCCACCACAAAAATTTTTGAACATTTTTTTAATTTCGTCATTTCCTAATACTATATTCTATTCGAAGTATTCAAAAATTCACACTTATATGTAACTTATTTTTTATACAATTTGACAAGACAGGAAGGGAAAAATTGTTGTAAATACAAAAAACGTTTTATATAGGCATCAAAGTAATCTTAAAATTATTAATAACCGAATGTTTACAATATTAATAATCACGCGATACAAGAAATGTACATTAAAATATATTGAAAAATAACTGAGTCCACAAAAAATTTTACAATTTAAAATGTATTTAAAATATCCCAATAAACTTGACTTAAGCTGGACAGTACACTTTTTACTAAAGACACAATCGAGGTTGTTGCTCGTTGTAGTGTATTGTTCCACTTCCCTTGATATTGATGAGTCAATATACAGGGGCGGCACCCGAGAGGTCTGATATTTGAGCATGCTCTGCCGAAAGGGATAACAAAATACCCCATCACTCTCACTACACTTTAGATAATGAAAAATTCGCTTCAGTATATAATTTATGGAGGAAAACCGTTGCGATCATATAGGTTACAAATCTATTCCTTAAAATAATGTTGTATATAATGAATTGTTACTACAATACATCGTTTTACTACAAGGTATTAATTATTTTTTAACTAGTTTGTTAGTATTCCAATTCAACATTTTTCAATATGAGGTAAAGTTAATAATATTAAACATATATTTCAAATACTAAGCTATCACGTGATTAAGAAAGGGCTAAAAAAGCGTAAGCTTTCAATGACTTTATATTATGTTAATTCATTTTTCTTTTGAAAAAATTTACCATTAACTTATATTACGCAAATTTTTGAATTATATATAGTATAACTATTATTGATATATGATAAAACAACACCAACTGTTTTATATATACATATATATACACGAGTGTATTCTTATATTTTTTATATAGTATATATTTTGCTACAAAAAAAGTAAGACAAAATAATATTCATTAAAACATATTTAACTATTGGAAGTTGTTTATAATCACATTGTAAAATTTTTTCATATATGGATATATATTTTTTTTATCATTCATGTTATAAAGAAATATGATTTATTTATTAATTCCAATTTATCAAATACTGAAATTCTTCGGAATGGTCGAAGGGGGATTTAAAAAAAGCTATTTGATATTTCTTTGTAACATTCAATCATCCTTTGGAATGTGCATATTTGTACCTGCAATGTAATATAAGTACCAGTTGCGTTAGTCAATTTGGTATTCTAGTTAGTTAAAATGGCGCGTTAGTTTAATGGTCAAACACAAATCCCTTACTGTAACAGTTAATTTTCAAACAAAAGTTTTAAAGCACGTTTGTAACATTTGCTGGACTTTTAAGGCCTTGCTATTCCCTCAGTATTAATGTTTCTTTTATTAAAACGAATTTTTTCACCCTTATACATACTTTAGCCGTATTTTTAATTCATGTTGTATGGTTAAAAACTATAAACCTTACTGTTGTTTTTGTTATTGTTTTTGGATTTTTATTGAATTTTGTTGAAAGAGTTAAAACGAAATTAATAAACGTTTTAAATGTACAAGCTAGAAGAAAGAAGGTGGTTCAATGCCTTGGCTGTAATAAAAGTCGCACTGAGCGCTACCGTCACGGGCCAGATTGCCGTTGTCTCCGCGCGGAAACAATCAGGGATTGTTGCTGCCGCCACCCAGAGTGCGGTAATCGACAATATATAGGCTGGTGGGGTAATAAGAACTTCGTGTTTGACAGTGAACTTCGATTTGTCGATAGGTAATACACACTTCGAGTTTATATGAATAGTAATTTTACTATTTCTGGAATAACATTATAATACAAATTTGCTTGCTAAATATTTGTTAGTTTTAATTTGCTTGTTTTTCATGTGCCAGATTTTTTTTTTTGCATGAATAATTTGTTTATTCTTGCCCGCATATAAAACTAAGCATTATTTTTTTAAAGCTTAACTATCTTAACCATTAAGAACATTTAACCGAAATGTCATTTTAGCTATTCGAATACAACATAACAAAATATTGCAACTTTAGAGACAGTTTTGACACTCTCTGTATAACAACATGACATATATCAGCTCCGTGAAAAACTGATACGTATTAGTGTTGTGGTGGCATGGCACATCCAATACTAAAGGCGGAAACTGGAAAAGGATTTAAATTTTTAGTTTTGTAAACTCAATATAACATTTACATTTATAGGGCGTATTTTATGTCTCAGTTGTACTCCCTAATAGTTAGCAATCTACGGACGTGTACTTAATGTCGGTATATTGAAATATGTGATTTAATTATATACACTTGAAATAAGTATTGAAAACTCATTTATTATTATAAAAGCGCAAAAACGGTTCTAATTTTAATTAATACTTTCAAACACATTCCTTTTTTTTCAGTTTTTACCTTTTCAAAGATAAGTAAAAACTGAATAATGGGTCACATCGAAGAGGTTTATAATTATGTTTGTCAATCTTGTATATCTTGCTTTAAATAAAATTGTGAATGGTTGCCAAACTTGTAGTTGAAGCAGTTCTACCGCAATGAATCGAATCAGCATAAGAGCTTACAGACGTGACTCGCAACCGAATGGACTTTAATCTTGGAACAGAATTGTAAGAATAAATTGAAAGGAAAGGTATCAGTTAGATCGTTAGCTTTTTTGGTCCTTTTTCTCTTTATATAAATGAGATTTCAATATAGAGAACATATGACTTTTTACATTCAATTTAATCCTTAATAATTTATGATCTTGATACATCCTAAAGAGATATAAAGGTAGAATTTATACCCATATAGTTGTGTGATTGAACTATTTTAACGGCAGACAAGAACATAATGTCAGCATAGTCATTGACTGTGCGTTAGGGAAGGGTTGGGAAGTATTATTTCTCTCTGTCTATAAGACTACACAATATTTACAGAACACATTTAATTAGAAACTGAAATTTTTGCATTAAGCCTCATTTCTATACAAGCAAGGAATTTGGCAGAGCATAGTTAACATGTCTTCAATGGTCTTACAGGAATCAAGATGTCAAGGAGGGACATTTTAAAGTAACGACATTATTAAATAAACTAAGTTAAATCGTATGAAATTGACAAATTTAAATATACAGCTGTGGACGTGCAATCTCAAAGGTGCCTATTACGCAACACGTGGTTTGGCGTACACATAACTTTAACCAGTTAACATTGTATGTAGTTTTACGAAGTAGAACTGAAATACTCTTTTGTTTTATTTTGGAACTATACAAGTAATAGTGAATTGAAGCTTCTCATGGTAAAGATCTATCATTTCATGTATAATTATTAAAAACATATATATATTTAAAATATTAAAGTGTCATGGGGTATCGATCAAAAAATATTTTTACACCTTGTCTATACCTTTCTGTTTCAATTGCAATTTATGTTTCTTTAAATGTAAAATTGGTTTTAAAAATCTAAAAAAAACTGCCTCAACACATCTTTTTATTGTTGTTTTATTTAGAAACACATGAAACTCTAAATGTTATCCAAATTACTTTAAGGCTTTGTACTAAAATTGTACTAAGAAAGTTCAAGTCCCAAACATTTCGGCATTTAAAAATTGTTTTGATTTTAAAAATTAAAAGAATGTTTACAGTTTAAAAGTATTAAAAACAACCTATGTATTACATTACACCAAATTACAGGCTTCATCATCTTTAGTTTTTATAAAGATGACCATCCTTTCAAATTAACCGGTGTATAAAATGGTATATTACGGTGTTTTAAAATATGTCTTTCTATCAAACTATATTTATTTTTAATTTGATTACAGACATGTATCATAAGAAAGATGCCGTGTTCTCAGTAGCATTCATAATCGATAATAAGTCTTGTTTCTCATTCACACTGTACGGTGGTTATATTGTCAACACAATCGATCTAGCTCATGTTATTGTTTACTAAGCTCAATGCTTTAGTAACGGCTTTCCATGAAAACTAATCGTTTAACTACAAAACAAATTAATTACCGGTCTCGTTACTCGTTGGTTGCTCGCAGTTGTTTACTTCCCTTAATTATATATGTCACTGCTGGCCGTAACGCTGTGCTCATATATAAACCGCCAAAATGCGGTTTAACATTAGAGATAATATCCACAATTTTGCAATAATAAAAAACCTTTCTTGTGGTATGAATTTGGATACAATATAAACAATAATCACTTATTTTTAAATTATATATTCAATTTGTAAATCATTTAAACATTTTCATATCCAACAATAATTCTAGTTTACGTTGCAAAAATTTCGATTCATCCAGAATAATTAAATAACAAAAAATGGAATATGCAAACCACACGACACGAGCAACAGGCTTCAGACTTTAGCTACGTTAAATGTTGAAAGATGTTAGAGTGTTAAAATGTAATGTGAACATGCTCAGTTTGTTTTAAAATTTATTTATTCACCGGTTTTCGTGTTTCGTTCATGGTTCACCACTACAGTAATATAAAAGGTTTAATCAAATTCAATGTTCCCTCTATATCAATGAAGCTTAATGGAAAGTTTCAAGTCTATGCCAGTTAAATATATAGGCAGACAGACATAAGTACATAAATAGTTTCTTTCATACAACTCGAGCGATGTTTGCAGAGTTCTCACCCAATAAAGATTGAAGAAATAATCTGTATTACATTCGGACGAGTTTTTATGTAACTGTATGGTTGTTATACTTGTTAATGTGATTTTAAGACTGTAATGATAATCTTTTTATCTATAAAAGTTAGTTTGGGTAGGATTGCAGTACTGTATCTTAAGTTTTACAAAAAGGAGAAAAAGCTGTAAAGGTAGTTGTGAAAACTTGCGTTTTTAAACTCCTTTTTAACTCCGATTTTTAATCAATATTGGTATTAGTAAAAATTCATACAACACGGTGGTTGACATGAATTAGAAATATTTTTAATTGGTTTATTTAAGATAAAGAAACATTCTATTTAGATCCAGTTTGCACTATATCCCATATTATGAGTGATTGCTAAAGATTGAATGCTACAATGTTTTAAACACATTATTTGACAAGTAATAAGCGTTAAGTCCGCTGGAAATCAAGAAAAAAATACAATTCTTATTTATCTTAATATTTACTTATAATATCTTATAATAATGAAAACAAAATAAGAAATGTGTGGAATTTTTTACGTACATCATTATTGGTTCTCTACCCATTACAGAACTCAAAAACGGTTCCAGTTAAAGTCAAACGTTGAGGATATGAACACTAATATGCAGAATATTATTTGGTGTAGTAAACATTTTGGTCTAAAAACTTTGCTTAGTTTAGTTTATTTTTTTATTAATGTTGCTCTTAGTATGGCTGTGATACTTATATAATCCAGATGTTGCCATTTTATATAACATTATGGGGATAATACATATACTAATCAGACTGCAAATAGATAGTAAATTATATAACTGGACAAAAAAAATAAAATATTGCCCAAAAACAACCAGCATTCTATAAATAGTTAAATATATGCAATAAACATATGAAAGTTTAACAAAAATATTAATAAATAACAATCAAATATTAAACAAGAACAAAAAATAATAAGTATGGCACATTATTATATAACTACTAATAGGTAAGAAGTATGAAAAACTAATTTAACAATTTAACTTCCAAGTTAATAAACAATTCAAGAGGGATACGTTGAAAGATATAAGGACAAATAAAACATGAAGTGAACACGAATTCCGTTTCCTCTTCGAGAGACCCAAAGTTATATCCGGTCTCTTATCTCTTCTTTACCCCTTGTACTTTCGATTGCCGCACAGTTATAGTGTATATTATAATCATCCCTGAATTGAAGTAGAGGTATATGTGGTGGTAATAGCTCCTTACTTCCTGCTTCTATTTATAAATGGAGGTTTACTGTGCTTAGGTTCCTGATTGTATACGGATTAGAACAGTAGAAAATGTTTAATTTGATAGTAACTTTATAATTAGCTTAATTTAACGAATATTCATCATCACCTTACTTGAATGTCTAAAAACTGTAATTTTACCGCTTCATTTTTAACCATTATGATAAGTTAATATTTCATGTGATTCCGGCATGAATTTAAGACAGCAATCTTTTTCTTATACCGATCAAAATATTTGTTAGCAATATTTTCACTAACATTAATTTATGAAACATTTTATTCTAACAGTGTTGACTGCAATCATTTTAGAATAAGTCCATACATATTTATTTAGTAAAAATTACAATATACAAAAATGAACACGGTTTGGATGAATCGTTGGTCCGATGTATGGTGGTTGCTGATTTCATTTATATTTGATGGATAGTAGGTAATATCAGAAAAAGGTTATGTTATGGATCTCTTAACTATTTCTGCATGAGTTCAAACTTATCAAGCAGAATGAGGTCAGGTATACGGTCTGTCGTTGACAGGTTATTTAATGAGAGAGACAGATTGTAATGGTTATTTTCGATAGAGGATGTAATTCATTAGAAAAATGCATTATGTAATAAAAATATATACTAAACGTTATAAAGAACAGAAATTACCACTACACGTGCTCGTTACAAATTTAATTAGACTACGTTTTTCGAGTAGGCCATATACAAATATTTTTTTTAATCGGCTTTTTGTTCCAGTCCTGAATTTAAATTGTTGCTATATACGTAAGCGAGATACAATGACATGCATAATCTTATCCATGTTCTGGACCTGTGTGACAGAGAAACTATTGTGTTCACTAACATTAATTAAGCAAAGGCGATGTCGCTGTTCATATCCAGGTTCAGAGTTACCTCCTGTTTTGTCTGATAGAACTTATTATGAGCACTGAGATGAGAAAGGACTCATACACTGAGATTTATACAGTGTGGAGTTAAGTTTAAATTGGTTTGTTGTCTAAATAATACATAGCCATAATATTTCTTTTCATATTTGTACATTTCTAGAAAAATTATGACTATGTAAAACACTCATTTATAAAACTATTTTCATTTAAAAAGGATCAGATTTAAGAGTGATACATTTACTTATCCAGGTGAGCTAAGTAATTTAACGCAGCTCTAGAGGTAAATAAACCCCTTTTTTCTAAGATTAAAAGTAACTAACGATTCTTCATGATATAGAAGATTGTCCTGAAATGATTATAATGTTCAATATTATATATAATAATATTTAAAAATTATTAAACTTTATTCTAGAATTTAACTACCATAAGTGATTAGATTACGTAGAAGATAAATTACTCTTTCATAATATGTGACAGAAATTCTCAGTGAAAGTGCCTAATATAGCTTTTTAAGCCCGTATACGTAAGACGTTCATCAACTTACACTTTTATATTATGGATTTAATTCGACAGGTTACAAATATGATATATTTAATGAATAATAAATTATGTATACGATAAAGTAATAAAATGTATAATTTTTTGTTAAGGTCATGGAATAGCATTAAATTAGTATAGTAAATTACATTAATTATAGTCTGTAAAATTTACTTCGCAATAATTTATCCTCTCATAATGAACAATCATTTATGTATCTGTACAGATTAAACAATTCAGGTTCGTATATACATAACATGACAGCTAAAAACAACCACCCGCTTTTTTTTGTGTACTCAAATAGTTTTATTATTCTCTAAATGTTTATATATTCCATGACATATACAAGTGGTCTCTTGTAAATCAACCGAATATCTCAAAATATGCTAAAATATATATAGTAATAAAGAAATATTACTGCTTGTGACGAGATCTGTTGAAAATTCACCAACCAATATTTAGGAGTTTCTAGCTATAAACCAAGTAAGATACCGATTGAAACGGAGAAAAAAAACATCGATACCAACATAGTATATTGTAAAACACCACAGAATTTTAAGTGAAAATTTAAAAATTAATGTAAATATTGGGGTAAAGAACTTTGAACTCAATAATAGAATAATGCTTTTACTTTTAGCAGGTCATAAACTAACTTAAGACACTGTACAGGTAAATTTTTGGACTAGAAGTATTGGATGTAATGTATTACTGATTAGTTATCATATTAATATTATGAATGATAAAGTATGTGAAGAATGACGTTTAGATCATTGAATAATAGTAAATGTGTATGTTTTTATATTTGATAATCAATCCCACAAACTACAGTGTATAGTTTAAGCAAGGTTATCCATTTATATTTTTTGTATGTTGGAATAACACATAGACTTAGTTTTATTTTAAAATACTAATTGTTTTTAAATCGAGATTTCATAGCCTTTATCCGAATGGACAGAACTATCGTAGTCTTCCGCAAACAGTTATGACTTCAGTATTATATAGGTTTTATTGTATATATAAATAGTAATATGTTTAAACCATTTAGTTTTTTTTTTTTTTTTTTTTTATTTCTTTCGTTTAACATTTTGTGACGGCTTATTTATAATAGCTAATATAGCCAAAATGGAGAGAATAGGCACTAACGTGATTCAAGGAACTATTCGCTATTTCACTAATTTTGTTCTTGCATATTAAGGTTATTATAATTGTTCTAAACTAACAAAACCCAATCAAAATCCTTTATTTAAAAATTTCGATACCTGGTATGATAACACGTTTATATTTTTCTATAACAACGTAGTTGCGGTCGGTTATATTTATCATGCAGAATTACTAACTGACTGATTAGTTAATTGTGCTGCTACAATATACAATGAATTGCTAATGCTCCAACATGGCGCCAATATGTCCCTTGTTAGGCAACATTATTGTGGTGAAATTAATGAACCCGTTACCTTTTGTAAGAATTTCTAAAACATTAAAGCAAATTTACTTTAATATTTATTACTTGAAACAAAATATTTTAGATACTGAAGTGTAAAATTGGATTAATTTGGTAAGTGAAAATATTTAAAGAAAACAATTGATCAAAGAACATTTTTTAATATACATATGTATAATAAGAATAAAGGTCATATCAACATATGTTTTAAAACACTGAGAAATGTATAAAATTATATACGCTAGTTATCTTTTAATTGGTAAATTTGTATTATTACTATATTATTGTTTGTAATAATATCACTTATACCAATTATTCTAACATAACTATTTTCCGTGTTGATTTATTCTAACATTAAATCTACTAACAGTGTCATGTACAGTGGAGAGAGACAATGATTTTGATCATTTTTGATATATAGGACTATCCGAATTTACAGTAATAGGAATTTCTCATCATTATATTTGCTGAACTTAGAATGCTTAGGAATACTCTACATAATGTACCAGTATTTCATAGGACAGAAAACTTCAAAAATAAACGTACAATAACAGGAAACTCAACATGTGGATTTCACGTAATAAATAGCACTAACCAATGATATGCTAATCTTTCTTACGCTGCTCATTAGATTTATATCATCAAGGACAGCCTAGTAGATTGTTATAATATTTTATTAACAAATTAAACGTGATTAATAGTTAGGCCTAATATATTCTAAGTTCAGGACTAATCCGTGCCCCACATACAAAATTATTGGGAACAAAGATAAGTAACATTTAGATAATCAGAGTAATCTTGTTGTCATTACAAAATACATCACTGTCAGAAAATAACGGTCTGAGCAGGTCAAGCGATATATTCCGCATAATCGAGTTGGTTTGGTGCACCGCCAATAAACTTTAGCCTACCCTTCCGTTTCCGGTAGAAACTATTCTGTTTCACTGGGCATTGTACGATATGTCTTGCAAATTGAAAATATCAGGTTTTTAAATATTAATATTATAGTATTTTTTTATAAGTAAGATTTATTATGCACAAACACAAATACTCCCCATATATTTGTTCCAGAAATAAATAGCAATGATAATGCCTATATTTATTTAGTAAAGTGGAATTTAAAAAGTTAGACACTTTATAATAAATATCAGATTGTGAAATTACACGCCAGTATAGGTCTTTAAATTCACTTAAGGTTATTTGTTTTGACATATAAGGTATAAGGTTATATTATAGTAAATGTAATTTGGTAAATTGATACAATACGTTTGAAAAATGGAATACGTATATTAAGAGACGAAATTTATTTTTATAACGTAATTAACATTTATCAAGATTTTTTAGGTTATTCTTATATTTTCATTAGATTACGATAAATCTAAGTACCTATTTACACTTTAATTTACTTTTGGGAAGGAATAGAATCCAATAATTTAATTTATACGTTATAAGAACAGTTTATTTTCCACAACATAAAAAAATCAATTATACTTAACGAGAACAAACAGGAAAAGGAGTTTTCGACATTAAATAGCAAACACAGAAGTTAATAATTCTCTCTGCTTTGCCAATACATGTTAGAGAAGCTGCTTGATACACTTAAAACTTATGGTAACTGAGGAAGTAACAGAATCAGTTTTAATACATTATTCTATGATCGTTGCTGCAATTACTGTAAGTGAAATTATCACAGATCCATACTAAAATTGTAGCCTTCGTATTTTCCTTTAAAAGTAAGATTTTCCAATAGATTCTACTGTAAACAATAAATAATTAAATTACTGGTAGCGTTCCTTCTCTCTATCCCAATTTTAATTTTACATTCTTTTGAATGTTTACTCTCTTTCTTAGCAAAATACGAAATTGCAAAAACATACTATAAAAAAAAAACTATCTAAAACATTTTGTCATCTTAGTACAGTATATAATACCTTACTGACGGAGTAAAGTATAATAAATTTGGAATTACTCACACAAACATAATATGATCGAATTTCAACGCCTAAAAGTATTCTTATCAACCTTTTCTAAAATCTAAATATTGTAGTTAAATTTAGTACTATTAAATTTGTATAGTAACCTTCTATGTTTTTCAATTATGAGTTTTAAATTGTACGTACAAAGAGATATTACTTACTTTGGCTAATAATAAATAAAAAAAAATTTGTAATTAACATATTGACTATTGCCAAATTATTCATGTAAGATTGTTTTCAATAAAATGCAGTGGACTCCAACACTAGATTTCTTTAAACATGTATTAGATTTGCACTACAATCAAATAAACTACAAAACTTTATAATTTAATGTTTTCTGTGTGTTGAAGAGGTTTTAAAAATAGTTTAGATTCACAATTATTTGGTCCACCGAAAAATTTTTATTAATTAATTTTTAATATAAAGGTATTTGTTTATTTTGAAATATTTCACATTAGATCTGGCAGACTGCGCTACGACACGTAATACAATGTGAAATGATACTTAACAACTGTTAACACGTTCAACTAAAATTCATTAAACAAGTAGAAACATTTATCTGTATTTAAATTTGAGAAAATTATTAAATTAGTGTAAAGAGCTTGATCAGTAGTGTAATGGAGATTGCAAAGATAATATCTAATTTTTATTTTTATTTTAATTTAATTTAAAACTAATAATAAGACTATTACTATCTAATTCTAAATTTAAATTGTACCAATGATTAATAAACCATCTAATTCATTGGAAATAATATTTAAAACGCTGTTATGAAAAGTATCTTATTGTAAAAAGCTGTGAATGTTAGCACACAAGTTAATCGAATCTGGTTAGCTCCCTTGATATGGTGTATGCATTTTAATGTAGTTAAAAAAGCAAATGTTAACATACTCTTCCCCTTACAACAGAAGCATATACCCTTATAAATATCAAAATCACTTCAGTACCAGATATTAATGTAAGTTGGATTCCAATATATGTAATCATTTTGTTTGTTAGTGGAACAGCATACTTCCACTGTAGAACCGTAAATAAATTAGACCGGGAGTGAATCTAAACGGGGAGACTCATATTGACCACAGAGACGTTTAAATTGTAGGATATACTTTCGTTATTGGGACAAAAAATGTAAACTATAACACTTGAAATGTCTTAGACTGGAGGTAGATTACAAGTGCTGGTACTAGACGCTTTTTGACAAAACGCATATTAAAAACCAACATATTTATATATTTTATAGATCAAGTAAATAAATAAGACCGGAAGTGAATTTGATCAAACGGGCCTGACTCCTTTTCACCACAGTAACTTTTAAGTAGTACCAAGTTATATATTTTCTTCATTTTAACAAAGCGGCTGTCTATAACTGTCAGCTGAACAGTTTTAATCGAATTTAAATTAAAAGAGGCAAAAGAAGGCACTTTAGGACAGAAGTTGGGTTCCGTTGGTATATATTTTCTTGATCAGAGCATAAGGAAAAATCTGCAATAGTATTGGAAATAAAAAAGTGAATTACGTTAAGGGGACTTGATTCTTTATAAACAAATTACTTTATCGAGACTTATATATGTAAAAGAAGTGTCCTGAATTATGTATCAACGAAGGAATCACTTTTATCTACGACATGAGGGCTGGCGATGAAGTTGTAAAATTACAGAAAATACATTATATTAATTAAAAGAACCTGTCATAAAGTGATCAAATATTCTATGTAAACATTATAATATTACAACACAATCATATGTTTAATTAATTTAAGTACCATTAAACAGTTATGTTATTCGTAGTCTTCAAAGCATAAAGTAAGAATAAAAGTAACATGGACACCTACATAATATATATTTAAGATACGGCTAATTCCACTCCTAAATTGCAAATAATGCCGTATATCATTATGCACTATATCACCTTTACTATGCATTATATCATTAATTGCTATTGACTTTTTTTTGAGGATTCATCCACACTGACCTAAAATATTTCATTTGTTACTCAAATCGTCGGAGTAATTTAATAAACTATCATGGAATGTTGGAGGAAAATTTAATAAACCTGTTTCACTCTGCGACTCCAGGGTTATATAACACTGTTCTGTTAAAACTTAAATCTAAAATGGATCAGGAGATTGAAATAACCATGAGTGACTATCAATTATCTCAGGAGCATTTCACATGTCATAGAAAAGTCATACGTGAATATAGTGTCCTGTTTTTCAAGAGCAAATTGCGTGCGAAGCCACGGGTAACTGTTAGTAAGTGCATAATAATCGTTGTAATGGCATCATCAAAGTAAATATTGTTGCTGGAGTGAATTTTATACATCGAAAAAATTTAATCGGCTTTAATGCATTGATATAAAGTTATAAGATAATTCTCA